>NW_020799109.1:20720976-20780346 GCF_003259725.1 Athene cunicularia | reverse complement strand
TCTCCTTCTCCTTCTCCTTCTCCTTCTCCTTCTCCTTCTCCTTCTCCTTCTCCTTCTCCTTCTCCTTCTCCTTCTCCTTCTCCTTCTCCTTCTCCTTCTCCTTCTCCTTCTCCTTCTCCTTCTCCTTCTCCTTCTCCTTCTCCTTCTCCTTCTCCTTCTCCTTCTCCTTCTCCTTCTCCTTCTCCTTCTCCTTCTCCTTCTCCTTCTCCTTCTCCTTCTCCTTCTCCTTCTCCTTCTCCTTCTCCTTCTCCTTCTCCTTCTCCTTCTCCTTCTCCTTCTCCTTCTCCTTCTCCTTCTCCTTCTCCTTCTCCTTCTCCTTCTCCTTCTCCTTCTCCTTCTCCTTCTCCTTCTCCTTCTCCTTCTCCTTCTCCTTCTCCTTCTCCTTCTCCTTCTCCTTCTCCTTCTCCTTCTCCTTCTCCTTCTCCTTCTCCTTCTCCTTCTCCTTCTCCTTCTCCTTCTCCTTCTCCTTCTCCTTCTCCTTCTCCTTCTCCTTCTCCTTCTCCTTCTCCTTCTCCTTCTCCTTCTCCTTCTCCTTCTCCTTCTCCTTCTCCTTCTCCTTCTCCTTCTCCTTCTCCTTCTCCTTCTCCTTCTCCTTCTCCTTCTCCTTCTCCTTCTCCTTCTCCTTCTCCTTCTCCTTCTCCTTCTCCTTCTCCTTCTCCTTCTCCTTCTCCTTCTCCTTCTCCTTCTCCTTCTCCTTCTCCTTCTCCTTCTCCTTCTCCTTCTCCTTCTCCTTCTCCTTCTCCTTCTCCTTCTCCTTCTCCTTCTCCTTCTCCTTCTCCTTCTCCTTCTCCTTCTCCTTCTCCTTCTCCTTCTCCTTCTCCTTCTCCTTCTCCTTCTCCTTCTCCTTCTCCTTCTCCTTCTCCTTCTCCTTCTCCTTCTCCTTCTCCTTCTCCTTCTCCTTCTCCTTCTCCTTCTCCTTCTCCTTCTCCTTCTCCTTCTCCTTCTCCTTCTCCTTCTCCTTCTCCTTCTCCTTCTCCTTCTCCTTCTCCTTCTCCTTCTCCTTCTCCTTCTCCTTCTCCTTCTCCTTCTCCTTCTCCTTCTCCTTCTCCTTCTCCTTCTCCTTCTCCTTCTCCTTCTCATTCTCCTCCTCCTCCTTCTCCTCCTTCTTCCTCCTCTTCCTCCCCTTCTTCCCCTTCTTATTTTTTCCCCCCAGTCCCAAAGGAAAATGTCTGGTTGGGGGAATTTTCTGTGTATTGAATGCACTTGTTATTCCATAAGTAAATCTGCCCTGAGCAAGTGAGAGGACATGGCTTGTTTTACAGTAGTCCATTTAAAAGATTGTTGTGGTGATAAGACAGATAATTTTTTACAAATATTTCATGAACAGACTTTCTAATCTTTGGGGAAAGTACTTTAATATAGTCTATGACTTGGAGAAAATAAAATGGTGGCTCCCAGGACGAAGTCCATGTCAGGGAACAAGGCAACACTTTTTCTAGCATCCTAAGAAGGTACCCTACTTATATATCTGGTGAATGTGGTGAAAAGGAAAATTGATAAGATATAGCAAAATTGGATAGCTGAATGATATCAAGGGCATCCTCTGAATTATTAACATTTGCATTAGATTTTCACAAGTGCAAGATTATTTTTTCCATACTTTTTCATGTTAGGGCAAAGTAGCTCCCATGTGAGCAGCACATAACAATCCTGGATAGATGGCATGTGACAGCACTGGGAGATTCATAGTGGAACAACTGCAAAACATACAAAAGAGATCCATAGTGCAGATGGGAGAGTCAAATTCTGCTTTGAGGTTGTAATGGCATCAAGCAATTGTCTCCACTATGCCTAATAATCTCCTGTTTCTATAAAGATCTGTCTTCTGATGTCTTTGCTTTGGCTACTAGATATAGGTCACAGCTTTAAAGTAGCAGATGACTCTAATTCCTGGCTTTCCTGCTGCTTTTTACACTGCAGTGTTTGGCTTAGAAAATGAATTTTGCATGTTTTGAGTGAGTTATGTTAGGAGTATTCTTCTAAATTTGTGGCTTTAAATACTACCTATGAACACATCTACATAGTATTTTGAAGACATAGGTGCCTGTGCTTTCTGGTCTTAGGAGAGTTTGGGGTTGCAAGCTATGTGGCTGCGGAAGAGGAACGCTGGGCTGTGGTTTGTATGAAATGCTTCCACTTAAGACAGATTCAGCACTAACTGAGTGATCATGTGGCGTTTAGTGAAGCTACCTTGTGGCTAGCTGATGTGAAATATGGGAAAAGGGGTTTATATTTTTATGTATTATGCCCAATATGCTTTTATTTTGATGCTGACAATATCATGTTCTTGATTATCTGCATACACCTGGATCTAAGATCTTAGTTACAGGCATGAAGGAGAGAAAACATCAGAGTGAAAACCCCAGACTGTTTCTGAGATATCAATGGCTCTTTAAAGCAACTTTGTGTCGATACCAAGAACACACAAATCTGGATTTTTATGCAGTGATCTGTCACAGAGATTTTGCCTGAATCTGGGCAAGTTACTTATAACCAGCTAATTAAACATCAGACATTTTGTGCATCAGCTGAGGCAGAGGTCAAATGAGAAACTTCAATCATGCAATTAACAGTAGTACCCGTTTGTCTAAATGGGAATGCAGGACAGTCCTGTTTGTATTTTATGAAAAAGTCCCAGTGGGAATCCTGTTTGCCCTGCAGCATGCATGAAATACCAAGTCAGAAAAGAGCTGTTAGACATGTCTGATGTTTCGAGGAGTACAATAGCTTGTTGATATTAATCCACCTCTTTCAAATCACTGCACGTATTTGCATCTGAACTTAGTTTTGCCCTTTCCAAGATACTGATGTTTTGGTTTTTTGACTTAAATAACCCCCTTCTCAAAAATTTTTTCTTAAAGTAATGTGCATAAACGTGATATTATTCAATACATTTTAATAAAATCATTGCTTCAGATTCTGTGAACAAGGCAAATTTCATGCATGGTTTTGAGTAGGAAATTCAGCAAGTGAATGGTAAAAACATAAGATGGTGACTTATTCATAGGAGGTAGCAGAAAAAATGTCTTCAATACTAAAATATGTATTTTTCAGAATGTTCTTTGATGTTCCAAATTCACAAGAGACAAAAATATTTTATTTTTTGCAGTACTGAAGTCCAACATTAACTTTCTTACAAGAACATCAATTATTTTTGAAGTTTATATTCCTAATGCTGTTGGTTGTCAAGGACACAAATTAGGTGCCCTCAGGACTGAAAAAACCTCATGTACCCCACCAGTAAGTACTAATTTTCAGATAGTTATTAAAACTGAGGCATAAGAACCTGCCCTATGTGTGCGTATGCACATAAATGTGTTTTTACGTACTTATGAGATGTTAAGGCTTAGATGCAATGCGGCAATTGAATGAAAGCATGTCAGCTAAAAATTACTGCAATTCCACAATAGCACTCAATATATATTGGCATTAACTATTTATACTGTATAGCACCAAAGAACTCTATTAATGAGCTAACAGAAAAGGGAAAACCATGAAATGTGTATTTTATTATCTGTATAACATTTTCCTTGAAAAAATTCTAATCGTCAGGCAGTAGAAAAACTTAATAAGTGTTATGCAGAAATAGCGCAGCACAAGAATCAGTCTATCATTTTATTAGTGAAAAAAATGATCTGTGAATAAGTTGAGTAGAAATAGTTTGATTGTAAAAGCTAGTTGAATATTCACAGAGAGAAAGTTCTTTATAAAATTAACACTTGGGCAAAAATATAAGAGGCTATACAATAATTTTGTATCTTGGTTCTGTAACGTGAGGCTGAGGAGCTGTCAGATGGCTTTCCACCCCTTTGTGATCATGCTTAGGAAGCTGTTAAAATCAGCCATTCCTCAATTAAATGTGGAAAAGTTTGTTAACAGTGTGAATGTAGATACAGTCAACAGGTGTTCACCATAGAAAGGGAACAGTAACTGAGTAATTATTCCTTGATGTACAGAAAGATATAACTGTACAGTTTGCATTATCATTAGTGCAGGTAACTGAGGATTTAGCACTTGATGTTAAAAAATTATGTCTAGCAATAGTGCCTGCATAGCAGAGGTATGCCAAAAAGACATGCATCTTAGACATACCCTGATGCTCTGGGTGGTTTCTAGTACAGAGTGTAAAATGAAAGTGGCAGAAATGGGTATTTGGCTCTCCAAATAGAGCTACAGTGCTGTCTTCTTCCAATTACATGAGGTGTTTCAAATTGCAATCCTCTTGTCATATGATGGAATCGACCATACGTATATTTTACCATCTGTCTGCACACATTCAGTGGCTGCAGTACTTCCCAGGAGTGTGGATTTACCACACACACACGGACATCAGCAATACTGACCATGCACAGTAGATGTAGTCTTACGGAGTGTTAGTTGTGCACACAGTTAATTGCATACACTTCTGTTTCTATACATTCCCAGTCAATAAAGGCCTGTGCAAGCAGTTAAATATTATCTTTATAACAAATAATTTGTTTCTATGTGACAAGTGCATTGTTTGTAGAAACTTCTGGACTTCTGTCTGACAGAAGTATATTGTGAAGTTCAGAGTATGAATCCCAAATGGAGGTGTTACACCTGTGCACTTGTTGTTCCAAACATTGTAAGGCTGTATTTTCTGCCACTTTGATTTTTCTAATACAGTTGCTCCCACCTTTGAAAGTGAAAGCAATGTGTTTTTCAAGACGTAGTTATGATTGCCTGTATTATTAATGATTGCTGATACTTTGGTTTGTGAAATAATTGAGCATTTTTTCTCCTTTTATCTATTATTCAAATTACCCTTTATTCTATTATTTCAAATATTTTAGGAAAAAGCAATAAATGAGGCCTTACATAAAAAGGGAGTAAAATATCACTGGGCAGTTAGGAATGAGTTTCTATTAGTGTTTGAATAAAAAGTTAATACTTTGCTTGTGTAAAGGACAAAAAAGTAGAATGGTTGATGGGCATTCAAAATTATGCAAATTCAAATGCAATGATTCTGTACCAGTTCTCAGCAACATCTGTGTGACATTGTTATAGTCAAATCAGTTCTAGAAGAAGTAATTTGGCTCCATGAGTTTGGCTTTGCTATTTCCTTAAAGTGAGTCAAAATGTCCTTTTTTTTTTTTGTTCTGAACATTCCCAAGGTGGGCAGGACAACATCAAGCTTTTATTTCTATTCCTATGTATAAATTTGCCCTTGTAGAATTATGGTTCTGCAGAGAAGCACATGAGCGCATAACTCACATACAGTTTGTTTGTTCTACCTAAAATGTGGCTTCAGTGGAAATACTGTATAATTTACAATAATACAGGGTTGAAGTTCTCTGCAATATAGTGATTACCTTCAGCCCATTGAAGTCAACTGGAAGTGAAGGACTTTAGTGACAAGTACACTGAGCTTGCTTGCTCTCAATCTGGGTAAACAGAGAACTGGTATTTCATGTTCAGTATTGGGGTTATTATGATTATTCGTCTAAAATATACTGATTTATCTTATCACAGTAAATGAACACCTCATAATTTAAAATATTTATCCTTAAGGTATCCCTATTTAGTAACTGAGGAAATGAAATATGAAAAACTAAGACCTTAACAAGACCTTAGCTTTGCTGAAATAGCAATCTGGTTAGACATACTTGACATAGTTAGACTTGTAAGAGCTCAATATGGATTCAGTGATATTGACAGAAAAATTCTCTTTATGCCTTTTCACTTGGGAGAATAGGAATACATTATTCTAGTTATGAGACTTACTTTGTTGCAGTATAAAATACAACTATATTTAAGGCTCCTGAAGTAAAAAAGTCACACTTTCCTCAACATAGTTACACAATCAAATTTTGTAAGCTGTGCCATGGCAATTTGCCTCAGGGGAAGCTGGGAGCTCAACTAGTATATTCTGAGTCTGCCAATGCCTTAAACCACTGGACCAAGTTTCCATTTTTTCCTGTGCCAAAAACTGAGGACAAAGAATAATAAAACACAGACTGAATTAATTAGCTCAATAACTTAAGGAAAATTATCATAAGTAATGGCAACAGTAATAATGAAAAGTTATCCATCATGTAAGGGGGCAATTTGTCTTGGTGCAATTCTTCATTTTCCTTCACTGGAATGTCTCAAACACATTAAAACCATTATGACTTTTCAATGAGTTTTAAGGATTGTAACTATTAGGTGTACCTTGCAGAAAACATGGAGATGCTTGTTTGTAACTTGGGTGGTATGGGCCATATTGTGCATACAGGCGTGCCTGTACGGTATGTGCTTGAGACTTAAATGGGTGACATTTTCTATGATTGTACTAATTCAATAACTTGGCTTTTTTTTTTTTTTTTTTTTTTTTTTTTTTTTTTTTTCCTAAAAAAGCCAGTTACTGATAATTAATCCATTTAAGTAAATGGACTGCTTTAATAAATAGCTATTTCTACACATGATTGGGAGCATATGCATATTAGGACATATAATTTCCAAGTTGTCAACTCTGCATTTAAATTCAGTCTGTCTTCTGGTACATACCTACAAAAATCTGCAGATTTTTCAGATAGCATTTGGGAGTGGGCAGTTATTGCTGATGGTTGCAGATTCAGTCCCCAGATAACTGTCCTGCAACAGCTTGTTATGTTTGCAGAACGTGTGGAAAATATGATTTTGCAATAGGACAAGCAGAAGTGGAGACTGTGTATCTGCTTGAGCTGTGTGAAGCTCGTGCATAGTGTGGCAGTAAGTTCTTGTTCTGTGTGGCTGCTCCAGTAACCACCAATGGTAGGATGAAAAGAAATGGGTAAAGCAGGGAACTAGACATATCTGATGGCTTAATGAATGCTTTTATCTTCCTGTTCTTCCATTTAGCACCTGGCTTTCCCTCGGTGGTTTTCCCTGAACTTAGCACAGTCTGGAAATAAAATGACTGCATACAAAATCTGGGGAAAATAGGGCACAAAGTGTTACCTAAGGTAAACTGAAGTAACTCAAGTGTACCTCAACTTTGTTGCCTGCAACAATGCCCTATAGAAGCATTGAGAAACACCAAATACTTGAAGTGCTCTAGTAATCACAGCTTCTGCAGGCCTCTGCCTTGTGGACTGGATGGTGTAGAGTTCTCCTGCTGGCCTTATATCTCTGCAGTGTGTCCCTCGGTTTACTGACATGTCTCCAGAAGGAGATCTGATATCTTTATGGATTCTATATAATTAGAGAACTGTAAGAAAGCCCCAAATGAGGGACAAAGGCTTTGCTCATATAACTTGAGAGGAGTCAGTGTTTATCTTTGATTTTTTAGATGTATATACTGAATATACCCCCTGCACTGGTTACATCATTTCATGGAGTTGTAAACTTTGCCTAAGTGGAATGGCTGAGGACATATTCTGTTGATGTTATAATCTATTCTTTCTGGAATACAATAAACAATTTGTATGGAAAGCCAATACTATATCATTCCAGACATAGTTAAGGATACATACTGCCAGAAGATTTGCTATATTTGCATGAAAAAAACCATTGGCCAAAGTCATCACCTTTCACATTCCACATTTGAGCTGTAAGAGAATAAAACTTGCCCAAGGCACAATTAAATGCATTATAAGTCCTCTACTGGCTCACTTGTCTCCCTGCAGGGTGGTACATGGGTAGTTTTAAATAACTATGTACAAGCTTTTCATATAAGCCCACACTAAACCTGACTAGATACATGGATTTTCTTGAAGGATTTTAATTTTGTTTAATTGAAACAAGGATCTCTGAGTACAAACAGGTTTCCTACTGTGAACTTAGAAATCTAGTTAGCTTTTTTCAGGCAAACTCCAGTCTCCCAATAGTTTTAAATTATTCAACTTTGATAACTTTAATCATACTGTAAATAATTCCATTTGTGCTTTAATAATTTAGAAATATAAATTGTGATGTTTTTCACAATTTTCCAAGATCTCAATCTGTGTGTATTGTTGCCTATTTAATTAATATTTTATCCATAAATTCTTCAATGACTTAGTCATTCAGGTTGGATTGAAACTTATACCTCGGTTGTTTTGTAGCTGATGTTTAGCAGATTAGATATTTTAATGCCCCGGCAGCTCTGAAGAAATCAACTTTTTCAAGTTCTCTGTGGTCTGATGATTACAGAAAAGCTTAATGCTAAATTAAGCACATTGACTTACTGTTTCTTCACCTTGTAGAATAGCTCAAAATGTCTCTACAACCACAAAATCTCAGAAAAAAATTTTTGGACATATGAAGGTGTGAAGCAGAGGCTCTCCAATCAGCCTTGGTGTAATTGTATCTAAGTGGGAACAGACAAGGAGGCAGGAAGCCTTTATTCTATTCCTACCAAACTCTGTTTCTAGATTAGAAATTACATTGAACATAGATGTACACAATCAAATGACAAACAAGAGCAGTGTCTACATCCAGGAATGTTCTGCAGTATGACACCAAAACCAGCCAGATAGAAAGCGTTGAGTCCTTCAGGTACCTGAAAGAAACAGATGTGTAATAGAGATGTTGCTTTTATGAATGCTTTTAGTTACAAAAATCTTGTCTTGCCCTATTTTCTAATAGAAACTAATTTCTTCCAAGTAAATGATGTCCCTTTAAAACCATAAGAATTCTTTATTTTCAGGATATTCATCCATTACTTCATTTCTTGTTAGTGGGAGTAAGATGGAGGCATTTTACTGTATCTTGATATCAAGAGTTTTTCTCATAAACAAGTACTTTTCGGCATACATGTGGCATTAGCAGTGTAAGGAGGACAGATACTTGGGAAAGATCATCTGAATTGATTTCAGAGGGGAGATGCTGTGTAGCCCAGCAAAATTCTGCTTCTGTTCCCAGGGAGTTCCAACTGAGGAGAGGCTTTATGAATTAGATGGTGAGATCTACAAAAGGGGAGAACCTCCTTTTGAACAATAGAAGAAAATAAAGAAGATGGAAGGAAATAAAGGAAGAAAATAAGAAAATGGCTTCCATGGACAGACAGACCTTTTGACTGGGTAAGTCAGCTGTCAGTTACCTGTGGAGCAAGGAACTGTGATTTGTGTGAGGCAACAGATCGTTGTACGCTAAGGGAGCTCTTAGTGATTTGCTTTGGTAAAAACTGTTATTGATCTAAAAAAGTTATTTCATCCAAACACTTGTAAATCCATGAAAATCAAAGTATTCCTTCTTTGATATATTACTTTTAAAAGCCCACAGCATTTTATATACTAGGATCTCAAATTAATATGCAGCTTAATTAGATACCAGAAATTGTTTAAATTCTCTTTTCCCACTGTGGACAAATGGATGTCCCCTTGCCCAATTTTCAGCAGTACCCCTGAATGGCACTGTAATAGAATGATTTATATCTTTAATCTAACTCAAATTAAAATGCAAACTTGGATTTAGAAAGAAGCAAAAGCCCTACAAATATTTTCTTAATTCCGAATTAATCCAAATATACAATACCACAGTTTTCTTAATCTTTCCCAAGAGTCCATTTATGTTGATTGAGGGATTTATTTGTTTGGGATTTATCTGATAACAGAACGTCAGTATAAGCATTTGTTTGGTAGAATGTAATTTTCATGTGTTTTTCATTACTATTATTTGCCTTCCTGCCCTGGAAGAACACTTTCCAGATATAAATTCTAATGATAAATAGGAAACTGTGACCAATGACAAATCACATGTCTAAAAAGAAGGAAAATATATGAAGGAGGTGATACTTTTGTTACTGTTTAATACTTAATTTTACTGTTCTTTGGATGGGCTCATCTATCTCTGCAGTATCAAACATTTATTTCTACTATTTTTTATGCATCTAATACACCATTTTGGCAACAGAAAAGTTTACCATTTTAATATAAAATTGTACAGTTAATTGATAATCATTAAATAAGAGTGTGGGAATGTTTCCTTTCATTCACATTGGAATTAAGTTCAGATAGTCTGATCTGCTGTTGTAAGATCCTAATGGTTATAAAATTCATTATAGTAGAAGAAAAGCAAGTAATCAGCAAAACTTTCTTATTTACGTGCACACCACTTGATGAATATGCAGATGAACCATATCACCATCTTGGATACCAGATGGAAATTGTTTATGACTCTCAGATATGATCGGATAGTTTATTTATGGTGCAAAAGCAAAATTAAAAGCAATGACTGCACCTATCATCTTAATGAAATAGGTTGAAAAGCTACATTTTAATCACTGTGATGTCAAGATTATGACCACTGTTAAGGGGATAGAAGGTATTAACACCTTCCCAGGAGTTAAAGTGTATCCATTAATCTGTTAATGGATTGGTGACTGAACCAGTGAATATTGATTTGTCTTGGGATATAGATGTAACCTTTGGAGATCTGAGGAAGGATGTGATGCTCCAGAAGCAGGTATCAATGCCCATAATACAGCTACATGTTTCTGTATGTTCTTGCTATTCATTTTTGTATATTCTCTTTTATTTTATGTTCTCCGGGTGCTTATGCATCTCTTGTTCATGTCTCTTCCATATAATTTCCCCATTTTCCTTGACATTTAATCGTCCCATTTCTATCACTCCATTTTCTACACGCCTTTTCTTTCTTTTATCTTCATCTTGTTCACTCCCTCCTACATAGTTTCTTACTTTCCTTGTTTCCTTCCCCATCCTCCCTTCCGTATCCTTTTCTCTCATCCAGCTCTTTCAGTCTTCCATTTCAGTCTTCTCACCCTCTTTTGTCTACCTTCACCATGTCTATTTCCAAACCCCCTGCCCCTGTCTCCACAGTGCTTCACTTCTTTGCTTTTCCCTGTCATTCTATCTCCTGGGTATTGCCCGCCAACCAGTCATGCTTAGGGCAACATTTAATTGAGACAGTAAGCAGAAACCAGGTGATTAAGCCCTGAAGTGAAGAGCAATATGACACCCTTCTCTTTACTTGTGTATGTGCCCTGTGTTTACCATACCCCTTTAAATATTTCCCGTACCAAGGTCACCGCTGCCAGTGTGGCACCGTCCCAGTTTTGCAGGTGGAAGTGAGGCTGAGGAGCTGTCCAAGGTATGGCTGCGGTCCCATCTGTCCTCTCCCGTCCCGTCCTGTCCCGTCCCGTCCTGTCCTGTCCTGTCCCGTCCCGTCCTGTCCTGTCCTGTCCTGTCCTGTCCCGTCCTGTCCTATGTCTTTCCCCTTCAGTATTTTAGCACTGAGCTTTGCAGGCATAGCCAGAAAGCCTCTCATTCTCTCAGTCCCAGTAACTCCACTAGTCTGTGGGGAGGTATCTGTTGATCTGTGACCAGCTAATAGAATCCAGGATAGCAATCTCAAGGTGCTGGAGTCAGTAGGATGTTGCAGTGCAGGCAGCTCAGACACCACTTTAGCTGAAGAAGATAAGGAACACAGTGGAAAGCAGTATCTCTTGTTGCAAAATTTGGCAGAAAGAACAGGCGATTTCCACATGGAGATGAAATTACAGGCAGATCATCAGTGTCCTGCTTCCCTAATCACTTGCCTAGCTAGAGTTTTCATATATGCAGATATGTTGGGTTTTTTCTATATCCCATTAATGCCATTCAATATTTTTTTTTCAGATGTTTAGGAAAATGCATTTAAAACATGCTTCCATGCATTGCTATCAATGTTATGAATGGACACCTAAGGATACTCTGCCAGTCTGTTGGTCTAACCTCTCATTTAATATATGCAATGGATATCTGGTGTATCAAAGATGTGGTGAGAGACATTGTCAGGTACAAAGGGTCAACCTTTAGCTCTCCTTGCTCCAAACAATACTTTGTTTTCACAGGCATTTTCAACTAAGTAATCATATTTCTTGCCTAGAATATTTTCATCTGTGTTAGGAAGACATACACAGAGGGATTAGAGAAAGTTTGGCTATTTTTTAGTGTGCTTAATTTGTACATCTGAGAATTCTTTGTGTGTAGTTAATTTGTTTCTCCTGTGACTCAGTTTTCCCACTTGTTTATGTGACTCTTTCCAAGAGTGATTGAAGAGGGACTATTCCTGAAACCCAGAAATATGGGATTATAAAATCACTCTCCAAAAAGCACGTGGCATTTGTACAGTGCATAAAATTTTGTTGTTTCTTTCATTAACTTTGTTCCACTTTTGGTTTTTGATCCCTCATAAAGTCTCTATGCTGAAGTTTATGCTTTTGTAAAATGGGGACAATGTCCTTTACAGTCTCAGGAGATGATATGAGGGCTATGTAAACCATAATTAAACTCAGTACTGTGACATCATTAAAAGAAAGTCTCTTGTTGTTACTGTAACTTTAATCTTTAAAGATATTCAGTTGGGTACAATTTCTAGGAATGTTGATGGGAGTTAGAATTTTTCAGGAACTTCTAAAGATATTGGAGACCTAGAACAAAAGCTTATGAACTTTTCCTCTCTATACATTTTGATTGCAGACCGAGTCCTCTTCCCAGAGGACCTATGGGGTTCCTGTACTGTCCCCATAATTTTTAGGATCAGGTGTGATAACAAGAGGTTCACTTCCTACTCCATCTAACTTCTTCCAATCATGCTGTCACAAAATGGCAATGCAGCAGTTGTTAGCTACGTCTGTGTCTCTAGAAGAATATCCATATAATATATAAAGTTTCTCTAGGAGACAGTGAACCTGAGGTTGTGCCTTCAAATAGGTATTTTCCATGGCTAGTATCTTTTTTAATGCAATGATGCTTTTTAAATGACACGGATGACTTTTCATTAGAAATTCCACAGAACGTAAGAAATATGGGTTATTATTAGTACTGTTCAATAAATTATATGTCACGTTTTCCTTTTAAATATAACACACAAGTTTATTATATAAATGTAGTAATTTATTATCTTTTGCTATACTTCAATTCTTAAGTACTTTCTTCCTTAATCTTTTCTGGGTCTCCAAGGAGTGTTTTAGAACGTAAAATGGGAAAGAAAAGAAATGAGGGTTGACAAAGCATTGCAGAGATTTTTTTCTGATGCAGTAGCTATTTTTCTAATTTGTTCCCATTATGGAAATGTGGTGAAACAGTAGTGTTAGCAATGTAACGATCAAATGTCATGGAATTCAGTTCTAAGTAAGATCAGCTTCTGTATTTTGGAAAACTGCATTGAATATAGGAGAAATGGAAGCTGATTCTTATGCAGTTTTGTTACAAAAATCATAATCGCTTGTGATTTATAAAAAGTATGTCTAAAAACATACCTCTGGCACATGCAGGAGGACATAAAAGAAGTACATGAATTTGAAGAGAAGTTTTCCACGTTATTAAGTGTAATATTCCTCTTGTGGGATTTTACTTCAGGAGTTGTGTGGACTCCAAGGATAGGAGGAAGGATAATCCCCACATGGCTCTGTAGATGCAAGCTGCACAGATTTTCAGGTCACCCCTGCTACCACAAGATCTATAGTGAATAGGTTACTTTGTAAAAAAAGAAAGCATTTTTCTGAGTTATTTGCTGCTAGTTAATCTACCCCTAGATTTGCAATAAGATATAGAGCAGAGAGGTACAGATTATACCTGAATAATGTGGCATGCATTAATTTGGCATTAAATGCAAAAATTAAAAGGAAGTATTCATAGCTGTTCCTCACCCCTGCCCCTCTCCCACCTTCTTCAAAAAACCTACTCAACCTCCTGGGAGTGAAATGCCATTGTAAGTGCCACTTCCATCTGGAATGGATTTTATAGTAATCAGCATATCAGGACAACATCATTCCCTTCAATAGTTTCCCTGTAAAACATGTTGAAAACTAGCAGCGATTGTTTGTCCTCACTTTCAGCCTTGAGTGCTTCACCTTGAATGGGAGAATCATGCTGAGTCTTTTCCTCCAGTCAATCCTCACCTGCAATTAAAATGCGGAAGATTGTATTAGTTACTTACGCCTGGTAACATCAATGCCTTCAAATTATATTGAGCTGCCCCCTGTGCCATGATGTTTGCCTTCTGCTGGTCTGTGAGAGAATTACTGATGAGAGTTAGGCCCAAGCAATGTGCTCTGTACAAGTGCCCAGCAGGATGTATATGGAAACGCTGGTTACTGCTCAGCTGTGCCCTCTGCTGAGTCTGGATTGTCTTGGCTCCTGGCTGGTCCTGCTCAACTGGGTTACAACTTCCATGGCTAAATGGCTCCAGGAACACACAAGTGAAGCTTATGTACCCGTGTGCTCTGGTCTTGCTCCTTTGACCAGTTACCTTAAGTTGTCTTTATTGAGATGGCAGAGGTTTTGCTGAGAGAAACCTTCACATCTTCAGTCAGTGACCCCACCCCAGAAACTTCAGGCGATTATGCTATATTTAGGGCCTGAGGACACTAATGGTGTTTAGCAAAACAGCCACAATCCTTTAGAAAACATGGTGTTTAGTAAATGATCATGCTGATCAAAAACAAAACCAAAAAAAGGGTGTTTGTCTCCTTCATGTTTCTTAGGAGTTAAAAAGAAGTAAAGGAAATAGTTTTGTGACTATGGTCAACAGAAGTGACCTGATATTTCAGTATAGGTGATCTACCATGTAAAAACTGACTATTTTAACATAATCACTTTTCAGATTAATATTGCACTTAAGAGGGAAAAATCCAGGCCCAATTAAAGTTAATGACTTCAGTCAAACTGTAATTTAAAGTATTTCATGAGAACCTGCACTCCTTTGTCTCTCTAAGGAAATAACTTACTGAAATGAATGTATATTCCTTTTAAGCTGAAAAAAGGGTACAAGGGAGGAAAAAAGTTAAATCATACATCCATAAAGCTCACATTCATTTGTTATACATACAGGACAGTTTTGTCTAGAGTTGCCTGAGATTTTTTAAAGTATCTTTTAAGTGTTCTCTCTGAAATTTTGATTCATCTTTCAAAGCATGAAACTTTGCTATAATAATATTAATATCTTCTGCCCTGCTACTATGGCTTACATCATTTCAGTATTGTATAATGTTGGATCATTACTATAAAACATATCTTTGTGAGCAGAAAGAGAAAGAAAAACTCAAGAACAGCATAGCCAGGAGACAATGATTCTGTCTCTCTGCACCAATGAAGGGAAATGTCATCACAGATCAGACGTTATTCACTACATATGCATAATGTATGTATTTTTTCCTCTCATTTTCTCTCAATCAAGTCTGATTATGAGGGGAAACAAAAAATAATGGTCAACTGGAAATTGCTAGAATATGTTGTTATAGAATGCTTTGAATATTATTAAATGAATTAAGGGGGAGAACAGCC
Organism: Athene cunicularia; assembly: GCF_003259725.1. Lineage (NCBI taxonomy): Eukaryota > Metazoa > Chordata > Aves > Strigiformes > Strigidae > Athene > Athene cunicularia. The sequence continues at coordinate 20,765,152 of NW_020799109.1, read as the reverse complement.
ATCGGGGGAGAACAGCTGTGTTCTGCACCAGGAAATAGCCTGATTCTGCCTTCATTTTTATTTTAAGCCAGTGAAACTATCATATGACTGAAGTCAATGGATCTAATGAATCTTTCAAAATATCTTCCTAGTTGGAACTATTTAAAACATAAGCACCTTGTGTGCAAAACCCATTAGAACCAACTATACTATTGCTTCCCAGTGTTTCAGAGTAGCTCCTTTTGTTTTCGGTAGGATTTGGAAACATTGTTTAGTGCTTTGTTTTTATGTCTCTCCAAACTGTATATTACAGAAAGAAAAGGTTATTGATTCAGCAAATTTGTAGAGCTCCGCTGAGTGAAGGAGCTGACTTAGTATAGCTGTAATACAGAAAGTCCATTTGGAACACTGTGCAGGAACTAAATATGAATTCCCTTACAATGTGTATTTTAAACATTTATTTACTGTGTATTTTAAGTCAAGTCATCTCACATTAATTTTAAAATTTGAAGTAGACCAAGGGACCTCTAAGGCCATATTTCTCTGAATGTCCTGTGTGCTTGCCCCAAACTTGAGATCTGGGAAAACCGAGACAGCTGGTCTGAAGATGCAGCACCAAAGGGAATGTGTACTTTGCAATTTATAAAATTGTCTTCACCTCCCTCTGTCAGGATTTTCTCCCTCCTATGTGGAAAGGGAAGGCTATCTTGGCACCTGTAATGCAAGGACCATTGTAATATTCAGGGATATGTGCTGTGGTGAAAATACATAACGTGGCATGGAGAATAACTGCGTTTAATAATTTATATAAAGTCTATTAATGCTGTAAAGAAAATTGTCATTATGGAATGTTCTATGGTCAATTGATAATTTTTTAAATGCTATCAGCCCCGCAGTGCAGTGATCTGTTTTTAATAAAATAGCTGTATAAGGAAAAAAGGATTCATGGTAAAGTTGTGTTAAATATCTTTCACAAAAGGAGGATAATTTTGTCACCTCCCCAGTGAGCTGAGTAGTGTATAAGCTGATTGTTCTTGTCTGCCTCATGCAGTCCATCTGTTCTATCATTCTTTGTATGACAATACTCTTCCTTAGTGCAGTATTCTTCCATGTCACATGGAAGCCACAGACGTCTAGGCCAGATACCTGAGCACAGATAAATTCTGCCCAAGTTTAGGCACTCAGTCCCCAGGTTTTCCATATAGTCAGTTTAGAGAGTGAGCGTGTTTTGTGAGAGAGAGGCATCTCCAGAAGGTGATTGGGGTTTTAGGAGGACCGGATGTACTTCTTGAGGTTCTGCGGACTTTTGGTGTAGTTGGAAGCTCCTAGCTGAGGTACTTCAGTTAAATAACTAAATTTTGATGAATCCAGGCCTTGGTATGTATTTTATCCCCCAGGCAATGCCAGGGAAAATCTGTCACTTTGAGTGTCAGGATTAATTTGAAAAGAATGCATCTTACATATATAGCATTAAACTAAGATCCACTGTGAGGTGCAGTCTTTAGAATGTATCTTCAATTAATGTCATGCCAAATTATGTTTGTGGTGAAACCACACATATATGAAATTTCATAGTAAATATTAAATCAAAACTTCATATTTCACAGAGTGGAGTCCTCCTTGTCACAGCGGTTTGTGTTTGTATAAGGGTCTATCTGCGCTCCAATTGCAAAAGAACACCAGGCAGGACTGATTTCATGACTCAGCTGGTAGCCTTTGCTCCACCATGATAACTGGTAAAATCATCTCAGTGCAGTGACATTCTTCCTCCTTTCTCCAAAATGGAGAATTTTGTTCCCCATAGACTTCACCGAGATAAAAAACATGCTAAACCTGTAGGGGTTAAGATCCCTGCACTTTCCCAGTAAGAGCTAGTTATTTTAACTGCGCTCTAACATTAAACTCCCAGGTACTAAATCCTGCGCTCTATGATACAGGGTTTTAGTGCAGAACTACATTTGCTCTGAAATATCTAATAAACTGTTACATTTCTTTCTCAGTAATAGTATAATGGAACCCTTGCAAATGACTAACTTGGTCCTGATAGTTTTCTATTATTTAAAAAGAAGAAGAAAAATTTGGCTCCCATTGTGACAGAACCAAACCAAACGAAAGAGGAAAATCTGCATGATACGGCACAGTGTGTTTTTAGCACCTCTTGTCCTTAGCTCTAAAGTTAACTCTAAAATGCACTTCTGCTGTTTCAAATTGCTGGTTGTGTAATTAAAATAGATATTTTTACTGATATTACTTACTCTTCCTTTTTACAGTGCTAAGGTACTTCGGCATATGACAGTCTAAAGTCCTGAATGTAGTATGTTGTAAAAAGCTGTTATGACTAGGTTCACTCAAAATCTCATTTGTGCATGCATAACTCACTATATACCCTTTTCATGGCCTACTCCAGATCTCTCCTTTTTCTTAATAAACCAGTCAGAGAAGGATAGAGATGCATATTTGAAGAATGTTGTGTTTCAAATCTTCCTGGTTTAATTTAAATAGATTTCTTGAAATAAATAGAACCTTCTGGTTAGAATTATGCAATACTTGCAGCATTCCCTTAACTTCACACCCCAATACTGCACCTTCTGGATTTTCTTCTTTCTGATTTTGAGATGGGGGCATCTTCCATCTACATGCTTGTGCTTTACAGCACCAGCAGTACAGTGGTCTGTCATATTACATGGGGCATTAGGGCAATTCTCTTCCTCTTTGAATGTTTTTAACTAGTGAACAAATGAATTTGCCACATGTGCCACTGAACATCATGAGGAGTAAAATCTCAAAATTTTGGACAATATCTCTACCAGAGAAAACCTTTGTCTCCAGGGTATTAGTCATAAATTGTTTCTGAGTGTGATTTCAGCCTTGCTAGAATTTCTGTTGAGGGAGGGAGGGTTGTTTTTTACAATAAATACCAAAGAACAAAAATCTTAATGATAAGATATCCCATATGCAAAATTCCCAAACTTTGGATAAAGCTGAAAATATTTATTTATCAAGTGGACAATCTTGCTGAGAGATGGCATAAAGATCTTACAGAACTGAAAAGCAAAAATCATGGGGAATTCAATAAGAATGTCATTGCTGTTCTATAGTAAATACTACAAAACAGTACAAAACATGTTAGTATACATTAAATTCAGTGAGATTTTCTCATGGGGGAGCAGTATTTCATCAGAATCCTTGGGGTTTTCTTTAGGGTTATAGCTACAGATGGCTTTCAGGTCAGATAATGTCTGCATGTGTAACTGCTGTAACTCAGTTGTGCATATGCTATGTGAAGGTTGCCCACATACATGTATACTGCACTGGGTAGCTGTAGGCTCGTTCTTTCCACTAAGCATGCCCGTTTGTATCTTAGCCCTGTTTTATGTATATCAATCCATGTGCATACTTGTGCACTCACAATTAGTCTGCTTGTTGGAGACCTGTTAATAAAAATGTTAGTGTATAGGCAAAAGGGAAGGAAGGGATGAACAATTGTACATTTGCCCTCTATAATACAATTGTCCTCTACTGTAAAATTAAGGACCACAAAAATAATCCATGGATGTACCACTAACTGAGCAAATATACAGTGCTAAGCACAAAGAAATATTTTGCTTTTTTTAAGATCTAAATATGACTGTAATAAAAAAAAAAGAAGTAATAATTGTTTGTATTACCCTCTAGAAAACATATATTGCAGAGCACTGTATCAAGGGTGGGGTACAGAGACTGAATATTCTTGTGAATAGGTTTTAATTTAGACTAAGAGCTAATCTGCTTGCAACTGTACTGCAGTGAAGGGACTAATCCTAGCACATACTCAAAATCAGGCCAGTCAGATTGCTTCTATATATCATACTAGGCTCAATTAAATAGCTGTGTCAAGTGTTCGCACTTTGTGGTAGTATTATCAACACATGGAATGGTAGTACTGCTCTTCTGTACTAAGGCTCAGTTTTGCCTGTATTTGACTCCTTCAGTGTTTTTTCTATAGCCTAGAGAGCACTCAGTAAAGGAGAAGATGGGAGCAGAGACTGACATCCAGGCATGTTTTTTAGGAATATCTTTAACGAGGGAGAGAATAAGTATTTCACTCCGTTCATTCGAACAGAACAAGTTACAGTATGTCACTAACACGGAGGGCATGGGCACGTGAAGCCAGGCATGCTTCCTGCTCTGCTGCCTGTTTTTTCCTGCGTGGTGGATGTTTCACAGAAACTAAAAGGACATAAGCCATTTTATTTCCATCCCTGCAGCTCCTTAGTGCAGGAACATTGTAGATTTTTTTTTTTCTGCTAGGAATAACGGTGAACTTCAGATAATGGTATGAACAGAAGACATTAAACCTATTTCTTTGCCTTTCAAGTCAACAAATAACTTCAATTTCGAGGCAGAGGTTTATATTTCCTGCGGTTGGACAAAGCGTGCAGTTTCCCTCTTGCGCGTGGGCTGCCGGCAGCATCCCCGGGCACAGGCAGCAGTGAGCAGCTGCCTGCGTGCGGGGCTGGAGCCCTCTGCCGAGCGCTGAGCTCTTGCAAACGGAATGGAGACAGTGGTCTCCTCGCTGGTATTTATCTGCGCTTTTTTTTTCCTTTTTAATTTTTTTGTCATTTCAGGCTCTGCTCCTTTTCTCTTAATTTCTTTTCATGGTGTAAGGATGTGTCATTCAGTTTTTTACCCAGGTTCTCCTCTGGGTCCGGGGGCCCCCCGTGCCGGGGAGCGGGCAGGAGGGCGAGGCGGGGTGAGGGGGGGCGCGGCCAGGGGCGCTGCGAGGCGCGGGGGGCGGTGCCAGCGACACCGCGGGAGCCACCCCGGGAGCCACGACGGCTTCTGGCCCTCGGGGCCCAACGGCCAGACAGGAATTCCGTTACAGGAGATGGGAGAAATGGGTTGTCTTCAGAGCATAGCTGACCTGTAAAAATCAGTCAGCAGTGATTTGCCTTGCCTCTGCCTTATGTACAAGGGACTGTCAGTCATGTGTGCTTAATCCTGTTTCAGCTGGCACCGGCAGTCCCTGTTGGGATTTTCCACTGCATCGACACACTGCATTCTGAAATTCAGAAGTGAGTATGCGCAAACTTGCTCAGTCAAAAAACCCTCAAACATTTTGGCGCTTTTTTTTTTTTTTTTTTTTCAGTGTGTCCATGTAATCTAGAAGCAGTCACATGCTATGACAGCTTTTCCTTTTTATCCCGTTATTTCTCATAGTCCTTGAAGCAGCTGCAAGCAGAGGAGCATGGTGAGCAGCCTTTCTATGTGCCCAGCGCCACCCCGGCGCTCCCCAGCCCAGCTCTCTGCAGTGCCCCAGCACTTACTTTAGTTGCCTTTCAAAAATGGTTTTGGCACTATATTTTCCTTCAACAGAACCAACCATTTAATTTCAATAAAAGCATGTAAGGCAATTTGTTTACATAGGTACCTAATGCATATGGGAACTTCCTAAATATTTGTGTTACTTTGCACCTGATTGTGTTCGTGTTAATTTAATAGGCATAAAGAATAACTAGTGTTAACAAGGACAGCAATACTTTTTAATATTTTTAATTACCTAAAATTGAAATAAAAAGAAATTAACCAAAAGAAATAAACCTAAAAAGAAATAAACCGAAGAGATTGAAATATGCAGTGAAATGCCCTCTAATTCATTGGGGAATCAAATATATTATAAGAACTCACATAGATAAAATGCTGATCAGTATTTATAGTTAAGGACTGCTGTACCTTGCTGTGTCTTCAGAAATCTGTAGGAGTGTAGTCACAAACCAGACTTTACCTTTTTGAGATCTGGTACATGTGTATTTGTATGGCTCACAAAATGCTTTTTGTATGCAATGAGTGATGGATTGGTATGTAAATAAGGAAACAAAGCATCACACAGCTGTAGCAAAACTGGATACAACTTCTCTGGAAAAATGGAATCTGATTTCTAAGGGCATTCATCTAACAGGATGAATCTATGCAAAGCTTGCAGGATGTAAACAGTAATGTTTTTGCTGATGTCAGAGGCCTAATGAGTGGGGAATAAAGTGTACTGGAAGGCAATATATGGGACTTAAAAATAAAATACTCTACATTTGCATTTTTTTTCCTGTAGATTTTTCTTCCGATATACAGTTCTAAACTCACAAATTATTTGTGGATGTTGACAGAAGATATTTTCTGCAGTAGAACTGTTCAATTAAATTTATGGGGTATATGATGCTTTTCCATATTGAACTGGTATGTGCTTTGCATGCACTGACTGCAGCACTAAGAATGTTTGAAGTTTGGTGTGTAAAATGATCAGCCACTCAGAATGGGAGTAAGTTCATCCTTCTATCAGTGCATTACTGGAGTTTAATGTTATCTAGAGCAGTAGTGGTTTACAAAAAAGATATAAAGCTGGAAAGATCTTTGATCTTTTCCTGTATAGTGCTTCTAATGTTCCTAAATTGCTACAGACAGCTAAAATACAAAGAAATGTTGCAAATGTTGGTCCACACAGACCTTGCTTCTTTACGCAAAATGTCCCACAGAAGGCAGTTGGCCAAATCTCCAAAGTAGTAGGATTTGGTGCAGAACGTTACTTTTTATAAAAGTGGAAAATATTTAATAGGTGTTCAGTAATATTTAATCAGAAAAAAATATAAAGCATATTTCATTCTCCATTCACTAAAAATCTCCTTGCACAAAAGCTTTTTCTCTGACAGTAGAAAAGAAACAGCAATTCCATTAAATGCACCAGTAACCAGTGCATTTCTGCTGAGGTCACTGGTTTGTATTGCTATAGCACTAGACAGCTATAATGCCCTTCTACCTAACAGAGTCCGCCTCTCCAAGCTAGATGCCCAGGATGGGATCTAAGAAGATAGTTTAAAGAGGAAGAGCTTAAACTGGTAACTGAAATATTTTTTTCTAAATTAAATAATGCTCAGTAAAGTGACCAAAAATAGGCCAAACAGGCATATTCCTTCTGATAAGGATAGAGAAAAGTTATTTTCACAGAAATAATGAGTTGTACATCCAACACCAGCTGTATCATTACCATAGTCCTAGAGTGAACAGAATCTAACATTTCCCAGATTATGACAGCAGGTATGGTGGGGACTTTATTTGTTTCTTGGATGAATGTTAAAACAACTATTTTCCTAACATTTATTATTAAAATTCTCATTAGAAATCAGACTAAGAGTTCTTAGGACTTCCACTAAATGGATGTATCACATCTCCCTTACATTTTTCTCTAAGCTGCATACACATACAGTACCATTCTTGTCACAGAAAATGCCTGTCTGCCCACTATTTACCCATCTTCCTACCCCACTCAAACATGCTGTACTGATTTTGTACCAGATTCATCTGCCATAATCATGTTTGGGATGTTCTCCCTATAGGATGGGGACAAACTAGGAAAAGACATGGAGCTGGGTTTGAGATAGGTCTCTGAGCAGCCTATTAGCTCTGGCACAACATCACAATGATGGCTGTACTCTTGATGGAAAAATAGCATGTGGCCTTTGGCCTATGTCATGGAAGAACATAGCAACTTGTATGCCCACACTGAGACCTCTGAGAAACAGAGCTACCTTTGTCACGGTTTACGTACAGAAGGAAACAAAAGGTACCTGGGAACATTAAGAGATGCAGGTATAGATGACAATAATGAATGGAAGTACAAAATACAGATTTACAGTAATGCAGCTATAGCAAAAAGATCTTGAGATTTTGTGTGAAGTCTTTCTTAAGCCTCATTCATTATCCTTCGTTTTCTGGGAAAAGTTTTTCAATAATGAAACTGAGGGGTGCTAAGTATGTGTGAAATACATGTACATGGAGTACTAAGACAAGTGTCCTTCCTTCCAGTGATGCCTACTTGAAATGTATGGCTGCAAAATTTTACAGAATTTGTTTCCAACTCCCTTCTGGCCAGCCCCTCCCCCAAGATATTTCTACAGTACCATGGTATAACATGTTGGGAAGGAAACAACCTTGACAATGTATTTTATTTTCTAGTAGTGACAATGTAATCTTTTCTAATAGAGATATTTCCTACTATGTGTCATTGGTGATGTTTTTTTCTGACTGTGTTTGTATACCATTCATAAAAATCGAGCACAAATGGATCTTCTTATAGGAATTATAAACTTCAGCTTGCTACTAGCTTTCTACTACCTATCTACTCTGAGGTTTCTTTTGTGTACATTAGAAAAAAATCACTATTCTTAGAAATCATCAAGTGCATATTTACGTACCTTTGGATAATTTGAAGAAAGTAATTATACAAAGAATGGACAGACATCCTGGTAGAGATTGACCAGTGGGGAGACAGTGACACAATGAGTGACCAGCCAGTGTAAGGTCACCCAGAAACTTGCTCAGCCTGGTGGACCAGTGGTGTCAGCAGGACTTATTCCCACATAAATAGATTTTAATTTCCTTTCCTCTGACTTTTCTAGTCCTATGAGTTGTTCAAAATGAGATGTTAAGTGACAGTGAACCTCCTAGCACTTGAGATAGGTACACCAGAAAATTTTTGCAGAGTATGCAACAGGTAGGAATGGTCATCATGGACTATAGTTTGTCATGGTGCTATTTACGCATGTTCATATAGGTGCTTCCGAATTAATAAATTTTTAAAAAAATGGTCCTGCCATTGAGTGCTGTAATCAAGCAGACCAGCTCTGTCTAGCCTAACAGTCATATTGTCCAATAAGAATGAGACATAGGCAGATTTTCAGTATAAAGGAGGTTAAGAGTGCTCAATCACACCTGGAAGTGAAGGCATGCTTTGTGACAGGGTTCTGCAGGCAAGGAGTAATGGCTTCATCAATTCTGTTACATCTATTACATAGAGAGGACTCCACTCTACAGTTTTTCTTAAACTTATACCTACACTGCTCATAAAAATTCATCTCAGATTTACTGGATTTCAAAGATCCACTTCTGTATTAATTTTTATGTACTATCAATTTATCTGGTGATTCTGTAGTGTTGATGTTTTACGCCTGACATCCTTTACAGGATAGATGTCTGCTGTTTTTTAAATTATATGACAGAAAATGTAATGATTTTGTTTTATACTTTTTGGAATGCTTTCTAAAGCCATTCAAAGAGAGACAGTAGCATGACTTACATTATTTCAGATCTCAACAATGTCCCAGGCAAATTAATATGGCTTTTACCTGCATAGTTCTCATCTGTTTTCTTTTGTCTCTTATACTTCCATAATCACCAAAGAGTCTGAAGGCCTTTCAGGAGATTAGTGGGCCATGTAATTATTTTTTTCAGAACCCATGACATCAGTTCATTCTGCCTCATTGCTTCCTTCAGGTGTGAGTTGTGTATGATAGGCATTGTACTAGGGAAGCAGAGACCCTACACATGCTCATGCTGCCCTAGATTTATCCTGGAGCTGGCAGTCCTCCTACTGAACTTGGGGCAGGAGTTAGTGAGGTTGGTGATGGATGAGCATTCCTGTGGTAGTTCTTTCATAGCCTTCAACTTGACTGGAGAGGACTTCTACTTCCTTCAGTGAAAATCTGTAGAAAAGTCCATTGTGTCTTTATCCCCAGACTTTACAGCAGACTTTCACAATTTTGACCAATGTGATTAACAGTTTGAGGATGAAAGCCGAGACCCAGAACATGACTCAGTGCTTTTGGGGGGCAGGAAGCTCTGAAGCTTTGCAGTGGAGAGAAGCAAGATTCTGATATACTTTCTTTAGTCCACGTTGACAACACTAAGTTAGCACTTTATAAAGACTGAGAGCTTCACTGCATAGAAGTCATACATAGAAGGCTTAAGAGGATGGGAATATCTACCCACTATGAATTGACAGAAGCAGATATATAGGTAGAGCAAGAAAGTCTTGCAAGAGTTTCTTCCTTCTCTTATCTTGCAAACAAACTTTAAAATTCATCATATATATAAATAACAAGCAGGTGTCCAGGACACCTTAAGCTGACACTTCGCTAACTCGTAAGTCTGGATGACACCAGTGTTAACAGCTTCAAAGGCCATTTTTTAAAAGCTATAAATTATGTCTCAAGAAGTTTTATCACCAAGTATTTGAAATTATGCACAAAAGTATACAAAGTGATATCACCAAAGTAAAGGCACAAATCTGTTCAGAAAATAGCAGGATGTTGAAATTTGTTTTTCTGTGCATTAAGACCAAAAGTCCAGTTCATTTCAACAGAAACAGGAAGGATCATTACTTTTCTTCCTCTTCCTTTTTTTTTTTTTTTTTTTTTATTTGAGCTTGGAAAGAGCAGGGAATAGCAAAAATAAATTCTTATGCTCTCTTCCAGAATCTTTAAAATATCACAATTTAAGTTATCCTTCAAATGTCAGTGTCAGATTTCAGTGTCAGGTAGTCTTTGCCTGTTCTATTATTACTACTGCTGCCTATCTTGAAAACAGTGTATTCACAATACATTCTTTTTAAAGATATGCAGCAAGATGCTAATCTGTTTTTCCAGCTATCTCTTGTACTGGTTTTATTGCAATAGCATCTGGGCCTCATGAACAGACACTATATTAATGAAAGTGAAAAGAAAAACCTAGAAAAAATTGTGACTCTCTGAGACAGTGGTATGCATTTGCACCCTTTTTTACTATGTGGTGTTTACCATTTATGCATTTCTTTCAGGGAAGCTAGCCAGAAGCCTAGTAGTATAAATCATAGCTGTAGCTAAACTGAAGATGAATCACGGCTATATCCATAGTCAACAACTTTTTGAAAGGTCAGTTTTCACAGTGTGTGCTAAATTATGAACTGTGTGCTTAATTGTGCAGAAGTCATTTTAGGTTGCATCCCCCTTTGCCCACACAGTTGTTCTTCCAGAGGATGCTAAAGCTTTCAGTGGTTCATTCAAATGAATATAGGTCATTGCACATTTTCAAGTACTGCCATTGTCCCAGCAGTCTTTGTTAGCTAACCTAAATACTTAAAAAATACTTCGGCTCAATATTTTTCCTTATAAGTGTGGACAGTATGATAATCTGAGCCTACACCTTTGTTTTTCCATTATTCGTTGTTACTGATTTTAAATTACAAGCCATTTACACCAGTGACTATCTTTCCCTATCTGCCTAAACAGCAGCTAATGGATTTGGAGTATTACTGAAACTTTAATGAATATTACTAATTATGCAACTTCTTTAGAAACTGCAATAAAGCCACATGGCACTGCCACATTAATTATCACAAAGAAACTCACATAGTACATAAGACATTTGCAAGATGCTTTCCAACAGGTCTCAACCAGTTGAAACGTTTGACCTAAATGCTTGAAAATCTGTTGACTGTGAAGGAAACATACACAGTTCTTCAAAAGGAAAAGGGGTGTTTTAATAATATTAGCATGTTCTAGTAGCAATGATTTCTTTTAATCTGTCTTAGATTATTTGACAGTTGTGGAAAGCAAAAGAACCTATTTTTGATAGCAAGAGAGCCTTACTCTTCGTATGTACAGTGTAAGCTTCCTGTAGGAAAAGATTGTTTCATGCGGTAAATTGTACAGCAGCAATCTTCTCATAAACAAAAGATAACACACTGCTGGGGAAATAAAATGTTTATTGACAATTGTTAGAAACAGTTTTTTTCAGCATGTCTTTTATGGAAAAAGAAAGACATCTAGTCTAAACAGTAGGCTAGCATTACTTTTTTTCCAGTGCACATGAACTTTGTTTTTTAATCACTTTCATGAATTACATCCCTTTAGACTGCACTGTCACTTCATGCAGTAAAGTCCTGAAAGAAGCCATGGATGAGACTGTAACTTCCAGGCTTTCAGCTCTCAAGTCTTCTTTTCTCTAAGAGTGTGGGTTTTTTACCAGTATCAAATTAAGCCCTCTGGCTCTTTGTCTGCAAAAGGGTCATGGAATGAAGACTCATTGATCACTGTGTCCCTATCCACACTCCATAGGATAAAGAAATCAGGCACTCAGTAACAGGGATGTAAATGTTCTTATTCTTGTTCCATTACAAAGGCATGTTTCGATCCCAAACTCAAAGCAGAGGCACACTGAGTCAGAACAGAAGGCCATCTAGCCTGTCTCTTGTTTCTGACTGTGACCATTAAAGGATGCTGAAGGAAAAAGTAGAAGTCAAGAGTATGTCTTAATGGTCCTTCCCTTCAAAAGACATCCTGAATTTAGTGATTTATAATCTGAAGGTTCATCTGGATCATTATATTTAAAAACCGATCATGTCCTCAGTAAATTAATCTAAACTCTTTTGGGAACCCTTTCACAGCTTTAGCTTCCACAAGAATGTAGAAATTCCAAAAACCTTTCTGAAACAATATATTTCTTTTCTTAGTGATTCATTCCTTAACACTATAATAGCAAGATAAAGAAAGGCCAGACTGTGCTTCTCAAGCTGAAAGCTATTCTGGAGCTAAGCTTTCACTGAAGAACAGGTAACCTTATATTTTCTAGTGAGTGCCTTGAGGTAAGAACACTTACATGGACATTTTCTGCAACTGATCTCACAACAAAGATCCAACCAGGCAGTTGTGGTGATTCACGCAGTTTTGGCGCTACTCAGTAGGACTGCTTTTACACACTGATTTTAACCCACCTAGATTCTGTTTCATCCACAGTAGCTCTTCTTATTTCTTTCTAGTCTGTCACATCTTTACTGTGAAATGACATCTCACTATACTTAGATTTATATCCCTTTCCTGCCCAGCAAGTTCTTTTTGTTGCTGCTATCCTAGTCACAACTGCTATTTCAACATGATTTCCCTCTAGAGGTTCTTTTCCTTTATGCACATGTATTTCAGGTGTTGATTACTGTATTTTTTTAAACTATTTTTTTTTTTTAAAGCCAGATTTTTGTAGCTATGTCACTGACTCACCTGATGTTTTCTTTAATATTGTCTTTTGTTTCTTCTTAGTGTCCCTTCCTTAAAAAAGTCCTCCCTTCAGAAAAACCTCTTTTATTGAGTGGCCAAGAAACTTAAAACCTTCCTTCTAAGATTAGACATTGAATCATCTCCCAGTTTATTTGAACTTGTATTTCATACAATTTCCTTCTCTTGGGGCTGGAAGAATTCCATTAAAGACCACATAAGCCTGTCTTTCCCAGCTAGCAGATCTTTGATCCTGTTCCTAATGGAATTTTGCAGTGGCATTTTTCAGCAGGTAGGATTAGTGGATTCTTCTGTTCTCCCATAATGACTTTTTGCAGTTCAGGACATGTATTCTTGTTCCTGACACACCACATATCTTTCTTTCCTCCAGATCAGCTCTGATGACTTGCTCATTGACTCTTTAACGAAAATTCCTAATCATCCATACATATCTGTTTTTCATGTTGCAAATGGGCTTTGTCTCTTATTTCCCATCTGTTATTTCTTTATCCATTATTTTTGTCCTTTTCTGATCTCTTTCATAATCTTCTGTATAATGCAATTCATTGTCTTCATGATCCAGTGCTTATTTTCATTGTCCCTTCCTCTTTTCTTATGGAGCTAGCTCCTCTTCATGTCCCCTTGGTGTGTCTTCTTCTCTTTATTTCTCCACCTTGATCTTTCAGCTGGCTCTCTTTTCTCTTACCTTGTCTTCATGGCATGAATGGCTGCATTTCTTTTCTGTGTCTGTGTGTTTCAGATCCTCATTTTCTTCAGGGATCCACAGTTCTTGAATCTTCCATGCTGTCTTTTCTCCTCTGTTATGTCCTTAAATCCCCCTTAAAAACTTGATTCTATGTACCCATGGCAACAGTCACTTCAGATTCTGTGACCAAAGCAAGCACTGAATTAATTCTGCAGTGCTTTTCTTGTTTACCATATCACATAAAAATGGGAGCTGAATTTTCTTATCTGATGACTCATAGCTCTCCACTAGTGCTGATGTCTGAGCCCTTTTTCTTAAAGCTGAGTGAACAACTCCTAAGGAACAACTCATTTCGTGCAAATAACCCTCTTTTTTTTTTTTTTTTTCCCCAGTTATCATGAAACAGAATCTGTTGGATTGCTACAAAAAGTAAATACTGAATGATTGTTTAGGATGTGCTGAGCTTTGGAATATTCTTCCCAAAACCTTTAGAGAAGAAAGACAGCAATGAGTAACACATATCTGGGATGGTGAGGGAGGAAATAGGATAAAGCAACTTTGTTAGCAACCATCTGTTACTCCCACAGATACTGCTGCCTTGTGCAAGTGATTAAAAACAGTAGGTTCAGTCTGAGGGGATGGCTTTGCAAACCTTCAGCCAATGCTACTAGGAAGCTGCAAGCACCTCTAAGAAAAGCTCCATAAGCTCAGCACAACATATGATTGAATGTTACATCGATTCAGAGCACCCTAACATGTTAGGGAAACTACACTGGTGTTACCTATGTAACATGCTTGTTATCAACCACGTAATCAGGAGTGAAGTGCAGAAGTGACTATGATATATAGAAGGATGCTTAATACTTAAGTAGGGATGTAGGTGTGTACAGGGTTGGTTGATCTTGCGAGATAAGATGCTGGTGTGATTTCTCATGTCAGTAGTACTGGAAAGAAGCTGCTTATCTGATTATACAGATTGTGGAGAGCACTAGTTCTTTTAGCAAAAGACTATCCTACAAATAAGTTGCATCTTGACCATCTGTTGCCAGATGGAAGTGTTCTACTTCTGAATCACTGGCTGCAATGACATATTTAGAAAATGAATCTTTCATGGATAGGACTGTTTATGATGTTTGTGATGAACCTCACATACACATGCTGAAGTTATATTTTTCTGTTTACTTGGCCTTAAGTTATAGTATGGCTATATACTCCTGTGAACATATTGTTATTTAGTAGACAGCAAATCCTGCAGTTCACACCCAGCCTTTGTGAGGTATCTCAGTTGCCCAAATAAGAAGTATATAATTTATCACTAAAATATGCAAACACAACATAGAGGTCCTATTTCACTTTTATTTTGAAATCTGTAAATTTATTTGAGGAGCCTGTAGGATTCAGCATATGTACTTAGGTGGCCAGTGTGGGCAGTGTTTTGGTATTTAGGCAAGCCCAGAACACAGCCAATAAACTCATACCCCTTCTCTTACAGGTCTGTGCTTTGATTTCCCCTGTGAAAACAAAACAAAACAAAACAAAACTCATTTTTTCTTTCTTTTTTTTTTCTTTAACATATTTAACTGTAATTTTTTTTAGTGAACAGAGGTTATGAAGAAGAAAAAAATTATATATAAGCTAACTGGGAACTTTACAATTATGCAGAAAAATTATGTTATTACCATTTTAATGAAGTATAAAGATGATTATCATGCTTAAATTCTTTGAAGTTTAGTTGCAGCTTTTTACACATATTATTATGCACAAATTAGGTCTTGTGCAGAAGCTGAGAACTGTCAGTGAATTTTATCTCAGCAGAAATAACGCCAGGTTTTAGTCTTATATGAGCTGAAATGAACTGAGTTTATTTGGCCAGAAGGAAATAGAACAAATAAGTGGAACCTGAAGAAATAGCATATAGGTATTTATACTTGTCAACCTCCATCAAATTTGTCTAAATGAAAAATAACTGAGAGACAGATTGTTGCAGTGTCATAGAGACTCACACTAGTGATATGGTGCATCTATTTGATTTTGAAAAAGAAGAATGATGCCCACTCCCATCTGTAGTTGCGTCACATCTTTTTGGGAATGCAGAATTTGCTTAGACAGTCACATGAGGAAAGTACTTAATGTATTTTAAGATACAGTTTAAAGAAAAGCATCAGCTAAAGGCCAGGAAGAAACACATTACAGTGTGATCAGCCCAGCTTCCCAAAAATCGCCATCAGGAACTCTGCAGGTCAGCAGTTCAAGGCAACTTAAGATGCAGCTATTATTAAATACAAATTAGTTTTGATATACATGTGACTGTAGAGACTTCTGCTTCTTCTTTGTATATACCTTGGTGAACATTAGAGCAGTTGATTTTTTCTGACAAAAAATATTTAGATATAGCAAATTTCACAGGCTGGTGTGTGAGCTAACTTTTAATTAATACAAGGTGGAATTGATCCTTGTAACAGAAACAATAATGCTTGATATTTACATCTACTCAATACTAATCAGCATAACTCAAAATTTGAATATTTTGCAAAAAGAAGAATTTAAAAAAGAGGAGAGAAATGTCATTACTGAATACATTTTAGGAAATCACAATATGACCTCACTTACTTTGTTGTTATTTTGTTCTAATAATACTGTTAATGAGACACACAGAAAGCACATTGATCAGCTGGGTAAGTTTTATCAGCAGCTATGTCGCATCTGATTCCACATGAGACTCTGTGACAGATAGGTCAATGTCCATCACTTATGGTAGGCTGACTCCACATCCATCGTTGATAGTGACTGTGACTGGTCAGTCCCAGAGCTGAAATAAGCAATGCACAAATGTCCCTGCAGGTCCTGTGTGGCAAACTGGAAAGTGAATAGAGAAAGTGTGGCTGGCCATGAAGTACTTCAGGGACTCTAAATACTCAAATGAGCATTGAATGAGGAAATGAATTGTGGGACAAAAGATGCTTATCATGTAGGTACAATCATGGATGCATCAAGCAAGCTTGACTCACCCACCTCCTCCACGGCACTAACAGCCTTGACTGTGAGGAACTCTTGGCAGCAGTAATTCTATTGTCATCAGTGTGCAACTAAAAAAATAAAAACCAAAAAGTTTAAATTCACATAATCATGTTTTATTCGTGAATTATTTGTTCAGAACTTTTAGGACTCAAGACTGCTGCCCCATTGCATGGCCTGTGTAATTTGTACCTCACTGACCATTGGTAATAAATACATAGGGCTGCAGCTGATTTTGCCTTGTCTGGTAAATCTACTCCTGACTTCAGAGCAAGCTGCAGAGTGAGACTAGCTGTTTAAAACATTCCACATGTTTGGATATTTTGGTTCTAAAACAGAGAGAAAAATGAAGATAATAAGCTATTCCAAGATCTATATGAGGAATTATTCCAGACAGTTACACTGTACTAACTATTTTAGTGAGCATCTCTGCAGAGATTCCCATATTCAGCTGCCTGACTGTGGAAACGCATCTTTGTAGGTACCTTCTGAGTGGAAAGGGCTTCCTGTTGTTACAGCAGAGGGTTGTTGTCACACCTGTGTCTGCACCAGGATTTTGCCTCTACAATCCACCAGGGTCTTTTTTGAAATACAAATCGAAAGGATTAAGATTTGCCATGATTTCACAAATGAAGCAATTTTATGAAATTATTTTAGTGGTTAATCCCATATTATTTTGCCTGCTTGCAAAACAAGTGCATTCTTCTCTCATCTTCTTAACATAAAAATGACCTTGTTACTTCTGATAATGCAGTTTATTGGGCAAAACTTAATCCTGTCACTACAACCATAATCCAGTGAATCCTCTTCTTGCTGATAACACTTTTTATGATTTAAACTCCTGTGGGAGCTTTTGATTTGGTGTTTGACAGGCTTCCAGGTCCTCCTAATGTTAATCTTCAGATAATGAGTAATCTAAGAAAGAGAGGGATATGATTTCTCTGGTTCCTAGCTTTCATCTTTCATGGTAAAAGATTGTCTCTCAATACTCTTTCAACTGTTTTACAGTTTTTTAAAAACTCATTTCATTTAAGTTGAAGACAGGAGAGCACAGTTTAGCTCTCAATATCACCACAAATGTACACCCATCAGAAGGCCATAAAAGAATGACGAAACAAAAGACATTTGTGCAACATATGTGGAAATCACTGGGGAAAATATTGTGTTGGTATATGTTGCACTGCCTCCAATCTGGTGATAAACATACATTTCATTTACTCTTGACCTAAATGTTGCCGTCCATTGGCAATCACTGACAACCCAACAGATGCTACAGGGACTTTGTTGGCTATGGATTAATACACTTGTGAGGTGGAAGATTATTGGTAGGAAGTGGCACAGTGAGCAACTGCCCTGGGCCTCAGAGGGAAAGAGCATTTTGAGTTCATTACTAAGGTTCACCAGTCAGTGGCACTCATGAATTTTCAGGTAGCAAAAGCAGCCAAGAGTGCCTTTTCCTGCTTCCATCAGGGTGATTTGCAATTGTTCTCTTGTGTCTCTCAGCTGATAGCAACCTATTCTTGCACAGTTTAGATTTCTTTGGCTTCACACTTTTCTTTTGAGTATACATGAAAATGTTGACTTTGATCTGTATGATCTGTGTCCAAGTTATCTTAAACTGTAATTTCTTGCCCAGCATCTTTACTGTCAGTATGAGCTGTGTTACATCTGTTCCTCTGTTCCTTTTTCCTGTTGCGTACGTAAGACATACGTTCTCTCTCCTACTGGGGAGAATTGGCTCTAATGGTTTACTTTTCTTACTCGGGCAGATCTAGAGCCTGAAAGGATCATAATTCTTTTTTTTTTTTTTCTTTCTTTTTTTTTTTTTTTTTCATTTTACAGTATTTTTATAGGGGAAAAACAATTTTTAAAAATGTTACATACTTGGCTGAGAATAAACTCCCTAGCATTTTACATGAAAAAGGTATACACATTAGTACACAAAATTCTCCATTTTATCACTCCTATCTGAAGATTAATTCTCTGATACTCTATAGTTTGGTTTGATGTTCAGGTTACATTAGATACCAGTCTCATCTCTGTTCTGTCAGTTACTCAAAGCACTCCTTTGCTGCTCATAGAGTTGGAGTTAGCTTCCCATTGCTTTGTCTGTCCTCTCCTCACACCCCAAGGTCAACACTAGCATTAGCATCAGGGAAAAGAGACTTTTAATTACAGCACCAAACCTTAAAATGTAAGTGAAATCTTCATGGAGGAAGAGGAAGAATAGTGTGAAAATGAGGAAAACATAATGAACTGTATTTTTCTGAAGATTGTTCTGAATATACATTTTAGTATTTCAACCATGAATATGGCTCAAGTTATGACAATATTTTTCTTTGATGATTTTTCCCAGCCTTAGAGAAGCTAAAGCTTTAGATCGTGTAAGAATTCTTTCTGATATAAGAACAGAGACATCACTATCTGTGAAAGCCTGAGTAGAGTTTGAAATAGCAGCTGTCTCTGTGCATATGCATGGAGCAGAGAGGTAGCTGGAACATAGGTAAAAATAAAAAGGAAAATCTTCACTAACAATATTTTTTATGAGTAGAGTATCAACTACTGTAAAAATTAACTTTTAAAAGCAGGGTTTTTTACCCCAAAGAAGTTCAGTGGTGACAAGAGCTATGAAATTTAAGTTGTAAGGATGAAATTCCTCAAGTTTGCTCTGTAACTATAATTCTTGTGTAGCTGGATATCAGGGTTGTGCCCTTATGCTCATCAAGGCAAGTCCACTGTGTGGTGCAGAAACTCTCAGTCTGACCATCTGCAGAGACAAAATAGTGAACAATTTGAAACAGTGAACTAACTTGAGATGAAATGGTTGACTGAATTCTTAGCCACCTTCACAACTAACTAGTTCACTAACTAGTTGGTACAAGAACTAGGAGAAAATTTTGGACTGTCCTGCCATGCCCAGACCAATTTTTGTGTTGCAGTGTGTTGATTATTAACCTGGGCAGAGAATCTAGACCTTCCAGAGACTCCCCAGTGGTTCATCTTGTGAAAAATGAGCAAACTGTATATAAATATCCTTTAGCCCTCAGACTCTAAGTTCTCATGCTTTACATTCATGAAGCACATTCTCCTTTCTTATAGATAATGATGACAAATAGAGCAATACAAATGATACAGATGATATAGATGTCAGTATCTCAGAGGAAAGTATTTTAATTGTTTTTCTTTCTCTTTTTCATCATTAAAATGTTATCATCTTCTCCATTCTCTGTTACCTCTATGAAGACTGTATAGATTTGGCATGTAAAAATGGTTTCCTATCATGAAGATTTGTTTTCCTCATAGCACAGTGACCTTATTTTCCTGTTTTCTTGTCAAATTCAACATTCTCCAGACACATTCTCTGTTCACCTTCTGTCAAGCCACTACATTTTTACCACACTGGGGAGTATAAGTGCTACAAATAGTTCTAGTGAGCTTTATTTGCATTTTAGTAGATTTTTTTTAGTTCAGAGCATATCTTTACATCTCCTGAATTATTGATAAGTACTTTTTCCTTGGTGTAGGTGAACTTCACCCATAAATGGAAAGACACAAATGAAATAAAATATACCATTTGTATTTCTAGCTGAAGCCTAAGTTACAGGGAAACAGATATCTTGTAATGATACAGTAGTGTCTTGCTTGGCACTTGTATAACAAGCTATGGAAGAGGGGCAGCAACAAGCTCTCAAATTGCCTTCACCCTGGCTTTCACTAAAAAAGTGACGTGCCAGAAGACAGTCATACCAATGGCAACTGTGGATAATGCAAGTAGCAAAATAGTGAGAAGATTAGGGGACTCCCTTTCAAAACTAAGTATATTTGAGATCATTTTGTGGCTCTGGCAGAGATGTGGTATTAAGTAATCACTTGAAGTCATATTCAAGCTGTGAGCCCAAGTACTTCCTCTTCTGTTTCTGAGTAATGTTGGAAGTGCTTAAACTCTGGGCATATTTTTTTACATTACAAGTTGTTTAGGGTTTCCCAGAGCTCATTGCTGTTGTCACATCCAAAGAGGAGGTCTTCCTGTGAACCTGAAGTATCTGAGCCAGTAGGCATGCCTAGAAATTGCCTGTAGTATTTATTTCCCAGCAAAATGCAGGACAGTGATTGTTTTTTGTAAAAATATTCTACAGTTTTGGCCATAGTTTTGCTGCCAAACTACTACCCTCTTTACATGGTAGCTAAAAGTTAAAAAACCCACCCCCCCTAGAAACATGAATGCAGTTCTCTCATGTTGAGGAGCAGTGCTGAGGCTTCTTGTAAATTGAATGGATTTTGATCCAAATGGGATCAGAAACACTGACAGCATGTTTGTGACAACTGTATAAACTGAGGATGTTCAGCCTACAGCTGTCAAGTTTGAAATTCACCTGTGGCTCATAACCAACCACTGTCAAACGCTGTTGTCCAGAGCTCCTCCTGGAGGTGTGTTCTTGCAATCTGTCTTCCAAAACCACAGAGAGCACAGATGTGAACATGACTGCCTAGTCTAGCAGTGAGGCAGATTGGTGATGTCATGTGGCAGGGGTAGGCTTGTCTGGAGAGTGATCCTGTAGGCTGATGTTAGGCATACCCCCAGAACAGCAGCTGGAGGGAGGCAGACTGCCTAACACATACAGTGGGGTACTGCCAGAGAAACTGTATCATAGGCTGCCTAGTAACTAGTTACATAAAAAGACTTCATGTTACTAAAACAGAACTAGTTCTTTACCAAGAGCTATTTATAAGGATGCTTGCTTGTAACATTTCAGCCATGCCCTCACAGATGGCTTCTTGATGCCTCATTCAGGCTCACTCATCATCCTCCAAACTCATAGCAGCAACCTCTGGAGAGGCAATTTCACATATGGTATGTTTTTATTCTGTGTAAAACAGGCTCTAACCAGTGTCCATCTCCATGTTATGGAAAAGAAAATTCTGGGACACACCTCAGGCTCTACAGTTCATCCCCATTTTGGTGCACTGAGAGCTTTAGAGATTGGCAGGCACCTATCTGCAGTACTTATGCAACATTAACAAGAGCATGTCTCTCCTGTGATGCTATGCTGGAGAAGGTGAATCCTTTTGTTCTTGAGGTAACAGCTGAAGAGCAGCCATATATATTGGTCCTTAATGCTCAGAGCTTGTTCTCTTTTCTTCAGTGTACCATTAGCTCTCAATAAATAATAAATAACTGTTATATTGGTGTTGAGCCTGTAGACCCAATGTGCAGTAGCTGTGCATGCACATTTCCGTATGCAACATTAATGGTTGTGTTATGTAACTGTATAACTGAGTGTTAAGGAGTCTCTGGGACTTTTGCTTGAATGAGGATTCAAATAGAATATGAACAACAGAGTTTGGCCCTGGATGCATACAAGTAAATTGATCAACAGCAGATTTTCTATTTGTTTGATAAATGAGTTAATCCTTTAACAATCTGTGAGAGATTTCAAGAACATATGCCATACTGCTTGCTTATGAAGCATTTTCTTGTTCATTGCTTTGGGTAAACAGAAGCTGAAGGCAGATAACCACTGCTGTGGTTGATAGCACCAAAGACTGGGCTAAAAGTGCCCAGAGTGACAGGATCCTAGCTGAAAAGCTCATAGCTCCCAGGGACATCCCAGCAGGTGCATGCACAAGTCTCATGGTTTCCTCATTTCTCATGATTCGGAGGGAGGCACAGTGTCAGACTCCCTCAGCCACCTTCACAAGGGGAGGAGGGCATCAAAGATGCTCAGTTGCTGGGAACCAGGCTGCACACACACACACACACACACATACACACACACACACACACACACCAGAGTTTGTTTTTCTGCTAGGGCGTGGAAGCATCTGCTTTCTCTTCACTTTAGTGTGCTGCCTCCTGGACTGTTGAGCCACAAGCCCTCTATGAAATATGCACATACACAGGCAGGGCACAGGAGAGAAAGAGAAAAGTCAGCTACAGCTTACAGCATCAGAGAAAGAAAGGGAATCAAAGATGGGTTTGGGAGGCCCTGGAAGAGAAGGAGATGCAAGATGTTGGAAGATGTGCTACATGAGAAAAGCTGAATGAGGAAAAGGGAGTATGTGAAAAGGATAAAGAAAAACTGGAGGGGCAACACAAGAAGACTGGAGGGAGAAACTAAAAAAAAGGAGTGAATGATGAGACAGCAGTGAAGAACAGGAAGGGGCATAGCTGAGGAAAACAGAACAGGGCTAAAGGACTATATCAGTATCTTTTAGGAAGAGCCCAGAGAGAAGCTTTTAAAACTATAGAGTTTTAAAAATTAAATAATCAAAGCAAAAGTATTGTGCTTTGGGTTTTTTTTTAAGGAAGAGGAAAGCAATCTAGAGGGGCTGCCCAGCATTTAGAAGTTTTCTAACTCCTGAAGGTGCTAATTCCTCTGGAGATTATAGTCAATTTACTATACCAGTCATGGGCTTATTCCTAGGATCGTTACATTCACAGTGCATTGTTTTCTGCTCTGTTTCCTATGACAGAGATTAGTAGTTCAGGTGTTTCTTCCAGGAGGCTATTGCTTTTTTGGTTTGTTTTATTTTTAACAACAAATCTTAATTTTTTTGAAAGGGACTAGGAAAGTTTTTGTAGCCATGGTGTCATGAATAAATATTCTGTGGATCCTTCAGAACCAGAAATCTACTGTCCTGTGATTGCAAGACACAACTTCACAGCTTGGTAGTTCTTTCTAGTCCTGCGTTCCCATGCTTCTGTAGAAGCTTGGTAGATTACAATTTTAATTTTTAAAACTTTTAAACCTTCAACTAATGCCCCTTCAGCAAAGCCCTCTTGTATAAACTCTTAAGAACATGCTTAAGTTATTTTGAAGCCAATAGAATTAGAAAAGCTCTACTGAAAAGTGACAAATGATTTGTTTTGTTAAAGTCTGCAGGGATATAATTAAAAGAATTTTAAGTAAAAATCTTTGTTAGATACTGTTATTTAGAACAAAAATGGCTGGAATCAATTTAACAAAGTAGTAAAATCTAAAGTAACTTGAAGCTCTTTCATGCTGGAATAAAGGAGTGTATATGAACTCTTCACTGTTGCAATTTTCACTATTTCTTATTTTGGTACAAATCTGTGTTTTAAGCAGGCCTTTTATAGTCTGCTGTGGGCATATTATTCTGAACAATGCTAGCTTCTGACAGAGGGACACGATATGTTTCATTCACAGGTGAACATGATTTCAAACAGCAGGCATGAGTCTCAGAGAAGCTACATGACATCGCCATGCTTCATATTAGTTGAGGTAAGAAAATACTGTAGATGTATTGCTAAGTTCTTGGGTGTATTTCTTCTTAAGAAAACACTCTCAGCAGAAACAGATTTGTATTTTACCAACATATTTATGTTTATCTCAACATGGACTGCTATCTGCTGGTTGGCAATCACTTATGACAGCTGTGAATAAAATTTCTGTCCCCATACTGTTGGGGTTTTTTTGTTGTGGTTTTTTTTTGTTTGGTTGGTTGTTTTTTTTTTCCCCAGTTCTTTCATGAGAGAGAATGGGAGTCTCTATGCCTGTGATTTCATTTAAATTGAATGTGATGTTCTGAAGTTCCAGAATCCAGAAGAGTGAAGTACCTCCGAGCTGGATCCATACCAGTGTTGGTGGTTAAATCTTTGTAATAATACTCCATCAGTCAAGAATTCTTTTTGTTCATCAGTCTTAAGCCACCTTACATTGGAGAGTAAATATATTATTTTAATTTTAAAGATAGGGAACAGTGGAACAGAAAGTAATTCAGTTGTTCACGTTTGTTCAGTCTGCCAGGAACAGGAGACATTTAGGAATAATGCATATTGAGTAACTTAAGCACCATCTAAACCATTTTGCATTTCTTTTGCTTTTATTTTTGAGACTGTTCTTGCTGAGGCACTATAAACAATTCTTTTTCTTTGATGCTTGTAGATCATGCTCATAGCAGAACTGACACCAGTTATGTCTGCTCTGCAGCTGGAGCTGCAGCACAGTATAGATCTATTTGGCTGTATTTGATCTGACTTTAAGGTGGCTCACTTCAGCCTCACCATGAACTCAGCAGAACTTGCTGCCTGCAGGGATTTTGGAGCACCTGGCTGCTGTGGCTACATCCCCACTGTTAACCTAATGATGCTAAACCTAGCTTAGCCAGGGTTAGATCCAGAGGGGTATGGATAAGGGTGCTGCACAGCCATAGCCATGTGTGGCCAGGGGCACACTCATTGCACTCGAGTATGTGAGGCTGGCAGGGACAGCCCCTTGGTCCCTGTAGTCAGCCGTGCTAGCATTTAGGTGTAAGTGCACTACACTGCAGGCATGCAAGGCCTGTGCTGTGGAAATGTCCCACTGCTGGTTAGGTGCAAGCTCACTTCTAGAGAAAGGACCAAACTACATTGTACCAGATATGTTATTATCTAGCAACATGTAACTTGTGGAACCCAGTACAGTGTGAAGGAGAACGTAACTTCTTCATAGGGCAGGTTTTACACTGAAAACTCAGTTTAGGGTAGCTGTGTCCATTTATATCAGCAGAGGTTTTGCTCCATTTCTCTTAAGGCATTTCTACATCCAAAACATTTGGATCACATATAAAATTCAGGCACCATCTTGCTTATCTTTTAATGCACGCTAATTATAATGAAAAATCCTGATGATTCTTCCAGGATTACCAGCTGATTTGATATGAGGACCCCTGAGGGAGACGATTAAGCTATATTTTGGGCACAATCTTTCTTGACTTACTTGTGCACACTGGGATCATTGGATTCTGTGGACTGCAGATCAGAGTAGAACATCTTCAGTTAGACATCGCTCAAGCTGAGGGAGAGTGAGAGATCTACATTCAGTTTTCTGCTCAACCACAGATCTCGTGTGCCATATTGAAAATGCTGCTTGGGCTTTACTGCAGAGGCAATTGAGCATTGTTATGCCTGGATTCTAGGCAATCTTTTGGTAGCAGTTTTTCCAGGGGTTTCAGTGGTACTTAGTATTGGACTTCAGAAGAAAAAGTTGAGGAGAAGATTCTCTCTGTCTTGGTACCCATCTCCTTACCTCACACTGGTACTGGGAAACCAGTGCTTTGGTTGCTGTAGGATGCTTAGCTTGTTCTGTGATACATTTAGAGACATCTGATAAATGGAGAGGGGTGTGTGTGTCATAAATTGAGGGAGATACATAGCAACATGCCAAGGAAAAATTTTTAATGGTGTAAACATTATGACTTAAGTGACCTTTCCCAAAGAAATTTTCATCCTCCATGGAGTCTTTCTTATTTGCCTTTTAAATTATAGTGGTTTTTTATCAGTACATTTTGGAAGTTGCTTCCATGTGGATAAAAAATTGCTTAATTGTCTGGCATTATTTCTGTCACATCATTTCAGCTGGTTTTGTAACTTGGAAATTTATGTTCACTGTTTTCAAGTAATGTTTGTGACACACTGTAACACAAATCACTGCAGATCCACAGACGTTTCTTGCCTGTGCTGTGTCACACTGAGACAGCATCAAGATTCATGACCCCTGTATCATCAAATCTAATGGCAAAACTGATGATGTCATGATACTGTTATATAGGTTTATGTTGTGGAAGTCATGAGAGAGAAGGTACAGAGCAGCTAGAGCTGTAGATGGGGATCAGAAGACATGATTTCTGTTCCTGAATGTTGGGGGGAATCACTTAGCCTTATTCAACTTCCAGCTCGTTATTTGTAAAATCTGAATAACAATTCTACACCCACAGTTGATAAGATACACAGATAGAAGACAACAGATACATTGTAGCAGTACTGTATTCTATAATCACTTTTTATTATCATTGTTCTCCAAGATCAAAAGTTGATCCAAATGTTGTAACAGCTGTAATTATTTTTTTAAAGCAACTGGATAAAAGAAGTATGCAATATTTAAGGACTCGGGTTTAGGTATTTGGGTGAAGAAAAGGTCTGTGAGCTTTCCCAGCCTTCCTTTAAAAGCCTTGTGTATGTTCCTCACTTCTCTAGCAGAAGAAATTAGTCCACTCACATACATAAAAGACATGATAAGGCAACAATTGTGCTTACACTTAGGCTGCAGCTGGAGAACAAAAGAAGGTATCAGGTAAGGATTCAAGTATCTACAGCCATACAGGCACAAAACCAAGTCCTCTATACTGCTAAGTGGGAGCAGAAGCTAGTGCCAGTGGCAATAGCAGTGACTTCCATTTGGTGGTGATTGTCTGTAGAGACCTGATGTGTCTCCAAAGTTTCTAGGACTGGGCAATCTGTCAGAGAAATTCTTTATTTGTAGAGGCACAGTGGCTGTGTGTGGCTTTGCCAGCCTGTATTTCAAGGGTTTATTTTTCACAGGACACAGAAAAAAATCTGCTTTCCTGGAAATGTCAGCCTTTATTGACTTGAGCATTTGAGCAGATGTAAATGGGATACAGGGTATGACACAGGACAGTATGCAAGTCCTAGCATGCTTCTCAGATGTGTGTCTGAGATGCTGTTGGTCTCCATGCCACTGATGTCCTGGCAGCACTTTCTCCTGAGCTCTAGAGTGGCTGGGAAGCAGGGAGTAAGCCCTCAGACAGGGCTTGGTGCAGCGCTCCTGGCTAGGAGGTAAGCAGAGGCAGCACAGTGTGGAGCAGCACAGCTAAAGCTATATGAAGAGTAAGTACCTTAGCCCTGGAAAGAGATGTGAGGGTGCATGTTGGAAGTTACAGCAGGGAATATAGTTACATACGTGTTAGGCAGATTCTGTTTCACTCTCTTCAGAAAAATATGACTTTTTCATGAGTAGCCTGCAGCTTAGGAGCAAAAGAAAAGGTGGAGATCAGAACGATTTACATTAGAGGAATGCTACAAGGCAGAATAAGGTTTTCTGCACTTCTTAGGGCTTGCTCTCAAGCATAGGCTCAAGTGTGCTAAGAAGTAATGTTATATCAGGAGATAATTTGTTTGGTAGAGCTAGTTTCTGTGCTTTTGGCCTTTCTAGCAATATTTAGTGGATTTTTTGTCCTAACTTATTTCTAACCTTGGGAGAGAAATTATCTAAACAGTTAAGATGTACAGAAACTTTCTGTGGTAAGAAAACCAGGGTCCCTGCAGATTTCATTCTTCTGGTGATACTAAACTCTGTGCCTTTCAAAATGTCAGCTTTTCTCCACAGAAGTCTTGTAAGCTACTACTGTCAACCTTTCCGAAAGACTCTGTCCCCTTCAATACACAAATGATAGAAAAGATACACCTGGGTATTTTGTCATCTGTTCCAGATACTTTCATTAGTCTAATTCAAAGAGATGAACCTCTTTTTATCTGTTGATCCTAGTGGATGGAACTAAGAGTTTGTATCTGACCACCCAAGCTGAAGGAAAAAATGTAAATTCTATCAGACTTTGAAAACTCAAAAACTGAATCTGCATGGCAGAACTTGAGCTGTGCAAATGTGTTATATGCTACTGCTGTCAAGAGCTTCTTTTGGTTCAGGACATCATTTACACAGTCTCTTTTATATTTGGTTTTCTGTATCAGGTAATAAATTCTTATGTTATATTGCTGCAGATTTTTTTATTGCTTTCCTGCTAGTACCTTTTCCATTAAAGAAGTTGATGTAAGCATCAGATTTTGAGATTAATCTCCTCAAAGCCATGCAGTATCAGAAGTTATTTTCTCCAGCAGTACCAACTCATGTAGCTATTATGACAGACCATAAATTTAGATTCCAAAGGCCAATTATTGTCCAAGAGTGTTGTTCGATTTTCTTTTGACCCAAGTTTTCCCTTATTTGTAGATTCTTACATAAAATATATTTTATTTCTGCTTTCTCTGAGATGTTTTAACTCATTTGTTGTTTAGTGGAGTATCTTTTTCTAACATGTATACTGGAAACATCCATCTAGGTAACCACTGTGAGGTAACATCAGTTATCTGTCTTTAATGGAGATACTTTATACTTGGCAGTTAGCTGCCAAAAATGCCTGCTGGACTCAGTCTTAACTACTCTGAATCTAACTGTACTAATCTTGTAACTACTTAGTACCACCAGATGCAAACTTTTGCTAAACATAGAGTCATAGAATGTTTTGGATTGGAAAGGACCTTAAAGATCATCTAGTTCCAACCCCCTGCCATGGGCAGGGACACCTTCCACTAGCCCAGGTTGGTCAAAGCCCCGTCCAACCTGGCCTTGAACACTGCCAGGGAAGGGGCAGCCACAGCTTCTCTGGGCAACCTGTGCCAGTGTCTCATCACCCTCACAAGAAAGAATTTCTTCCTCATATCTAATCTAAATCTCCCCTCTTTCTGTTTAAAACCATTACCCCTCATCCTATCGCTGCACTCCGTGATAAAGAGCCCCTCCCCATCTTTCCTGTAGCCCCCTTTAAGCACTGGAAGGCCAGAGCCTTCTCTTCTCCAGGCTGAACAACCCCAACTCTCTCAGCCTGTCCTCACAGGGGAGGTGCTCCAGCCCCCTGATCACCTTTGTGGACACCTCTGGAGCCACTTTAGCAGCTCCACGTCCTTCTTATGTTAGGGGCTCCAGAGCTGGACACAGGACTCCAGGTGGGGTCTCATGAGAGTGGAGAATCCCCTCCCTCAGCCTGCTGGCCACACTTCTCTTGATGCAGCACAGGATGCAGTTGGGTTTCTGAGCTGTGATGTTCTGGGCTCTGCACGTTGCTGGCTCACAGTCAAGTTTTCCATCTACTACTACTCCCAAGTCCTTCTCTGCAGGGATGCTCTCAATCCACTCAAGACCTTGCACTTGGCCTTGTTGAACTTCATGAGGTTTGCCCACACCCACCTCTCCAGACTGTCCAGGTCCCTCTGGATGCTATCCCTTCCCTCCAGTGTGTCAACTTCATCACACAGCTTGGTGCTGTCAGTGAACTTGCTGAGGGTGCACTCAATCCCACTGTCCATGTCACCAACAAAGATGTTAAACAGAGCTGGTCCCAACACCAACCCCTGAAGAATGCCACTTGTCACTGCTCTCCACTGGGACATCGAGCCTTTGACCACAACTCTTTGAGTGCGACCATCCAGCCAATTCATTATCCACTGAGTGGTCCATCCATCAAACCCATGTCTCTCCAATTTAGAGTCAAGGACGTCAAGAAGGACATTGTCAACTGCTTTGCACAAGTCCAGGTAGATGATATCAGTTGATCTTCCCTTATCCACCAGTGCTGTAACTTTGTCGTAGAAGGCCACCAAATTGGTCAGGTACGATTTGTCCTTAGTGAAGCCATGCTGGCTCTCACCATCACCTCCTTATTTTCCATGTGCATATTTACCAGGAGGATCCGCTCCATGATCTTGCCGGAGACAGAGGTGAGATTGACTGGCCTGTAGTTCCCTGGTCCTCTTTATTTCCCTTTTAAAAAATTGGGGGTGGGGGGGTATGTTTCCCCTTTTCCATTCAGGAAGAACTTTCCTGGACTGGCACAACTTCTCAAATATGATGGACCATGGCTTAGCCAGTTCCCTCACCACCCCTGGATGCACCTCATCAAGTCCCATGGACTTGTTCACCTTCAGGTTCCTTACATGATCGCAGACCTGATCTTCTCCTAAGTGGATGGTTCTTCATTCTCCCTGCCTTTGCTTTCTGCATCTTGGGAGGTGTGGCTGGAGTACTTGCCTGTGAAGACTGATGCAAAGAAGTCATTGAGTACCTCAGCCCTCTCCAAATCCTGAGTGACCAAGTCTCTGTTTTCCTTCCAGAGAGGGCCCATATTTTCCCTAGTCTTCCATTTATCACTGATGTACCTGTAAACACTTTTATGTTGCCCTTGACATCCCTGGACAGATTTAATTCTGTCAGGGCTTTGGCCTTTCTAACCCAATCCCTGGCTACCCAGACAGTTTCTCTATATCCATCCCAGGCCATCTGTCCTTGCTTTCACTCTCTGCAGGCTTTCTTTTTATGTTTGAGCTTGTCCAGTTCATCCATGCAGGCCTCCTGGCATTCTTACCTGACTTCCTCTTTGTCGGGATGCATTGCTTGGAGGAGATGATCCTTGAATATCAACCAGCTTTCTTGGGCCCCTCTTCCCTCCAGGGATTTATCCCATGGTACCCTGCCAAGCAGATCCCTGAGGAGGCCAAAGTTTGTTCTCCTGAAGTCCAGGGTAGTGAGCTTGCTGTGCACCCTCCTTGCTGCCCTAAGGATCTTGAACTCCACCATTTCATGGTCTCTGCAGCCAAGGCTGCCCTTGAGCTTCACGCTCCCTGCCAGCTCCCTTGATAGTGAGAACAAGGTCCAGCATAGCACCTCTCCTTGTTGGCTCCTCTATCACTTGGAGAAGGAAGGTATCATCAATGCATTCCAGGACACTGGAATCTTGCACACTTTTGCAATTTTAGGTTTAGGGATTTTCCAACTAAAAGCATTAAGTGGTACTATTTAAACAATCTATTTTATCTGGGGTTTTTCTGTTTTTCTTTTTTTCCACTTGTGCATATAATTACTCACTAGAATCTCTAGACAAGGTATAATTCTTTCACCTGGAATTAACTTTTAGAAACTACTACACTTACCTTTTTTGAATGCAGGAATTAGAATATTACTGACTCTGGCAGTGGGCAGATCCTTCAATGTATGTACTTGTGAGAATCTTGACTTCTATGTACTTCAAATACTCCAGAGTTACATTCATCAACTACCCATCTAAATTTTGTGAAAAATTTCCCTTAATGTGCAAGGATTTGTGACTTCTTAGCATAGAACTCTGAACTGTGCTTCACTACACTGATAGGCTTTGTCCTTTTTCAGCTTTTGTTGGGGATATGTTTTGTAGCAGTACAGCAATGGCTTTTTTTCATGCTTCTCAGGAGATCCTGGCTGATATTTATCTCTACCTTGGTTATGCACTCTGCAGAGCTCTTTATGCAATTTATTCTCCACTGAATTGTGAGCTTTCTCATAGCTGAGAATCAAGATGACTCAGTCAATTTACAGCTGACTCAACAGTAGGAGGTCAATCTTAGTTTCTCCTTTACCCTTTGTGTTCTAAGGATTTATTTTCTGCCTAAGACATTTTTTATAATCTCTCTCTTGTGTAATTCTCTCAGCCTACAATTTTCTTCTCCTCCTTTCTTCTTCTGTCTCCAGTATCTAAGTAGCTTCCTGAGAGTCTTAAAAACTGGCCACTAAGGCATTTATCATAAGATACAGAAACTAGTTGCATGTGAATGACTGAACTGCAGTTGTATTAATTTGTGGTGATACTGGAAAGCCAACAAAGAAGCAAGTAAAAACCATTTCACATCTCCCATCAAAATAGTCAGCCTTCAAAATCTCAACTTATCAAACATTCTTTATTTTAATTTATCAATCTCAAAATATTTTTTCTTTAAATCTAGAATTATTTTTTTCTTTAAATTTTTATTTTGCAGTGAACGTTAAAGATAATGCACTGAAGTGAAACACTAGATATGTATCCTGGAGTCTGCTCTTAGATTAATAGAGTGTGGTTTCTGCTTCTACCAATTATATTTGTTGTTGTTGATCTATCTGTGTATTTATTCCCATTTCAAGACTTGCAATCCCTTCTAGGTACAGAGTAAGATGTTTTCTTCAATGTGAAATGAAACAGCACATGAACAGGAAGTATCTACAATATTAAAATGTCATGCACATTTGCTTCTCTTAGTACTGTTAGGTATTGTTTATCTCTTCTCCGTGATTTCGCTCTTAAGGCTTTCTATAGCTATTTGAATGCAAAATGTAGGTCCTGAAAGGAATTACAGAAAGTAATAATTTAAAAATATATTCAGCTGGGTTTTTTAAATTATATTGTAAGAAAATGAAAACTGTTTTAAAGGCATGCAGTGCTTTAAATACCATAGATAAATGCAGAATACCAGGACAGGATCAAATGCACATAGTCTTTGATGGGATTGAAGTTATAGGGAGATTTAATAGGAAAATACATAAGTAAATTATAGCTGAAAACCCTACTCCGTGGCTTTCAGTGACTTTGGCTGTCCTTGGCTTGCTACTTGTTGGAAAGCTGTTTCTTCAGTTAAAAGTAGCTCTTTGATTCATTTTGAGTTAGGGAAAATATATTTTTGACTGTCCTGCATATTTCTTGGAGCATCTGAATTGGGGGAGATGATTTTTTTCTAATCTTGCATCCCATTAACTACTTCTGTCTTATAACTTCAGATACAAATACAATCCTAACAGGTGGCACAAGAAAATCATTTTAGGGAAATAGATAATTTACTAGGTAGTAAATTGCTTAGGCAGTCTTTGTCATTTAATTTGGGTAGGATGTTATAGAGATCATCTTGCAGAGCAATTGTCATGATTGACTGTCCTCTAACCCTATTCCAAAAAAAGAAAAAAAAAAATCAGTCCATTAAAAATCTTGATGAATTTGATACATCAATCATATGACAAAAAGCATAGTGGGAAACACATCTCTAGAAATTGCATGTGAGTCTCCTGTTCCAATAGATTTTTCTCTTCCTTTCTGAAAATAGAAATGTTTACCTGCTCAGCATCTGAGCCTTGTGAATGTTATTGCCATATATTCATTAGCCTACATTTACTGCACTTTCATTTAAATACCTTTGGGATAGAAATTACCTTACATGAAAGTAATTCTATCACAGTTCTTTTCAGCTGCTAATTTCTCTAATTCTTTTTAGTAACACTTTACAATGAAAAATAATATGCCACAGTACATATCTGTTCCATCATTGCTAGACAGGAGTAGTCCACTGTTAGAAACAGTCCCCAGAGGGGCTCTGGCTATCTGTGTAGTATTTTGTTTTCAAGAACAGCAACACACTTTATTTGACAATGCCCTGAAAAATTAAACTTCCAACCATATCTAACAGGATGATAAACATTTAGAGAGAAAAGGTTTTCAACAGTAATCATTCACTGAGAGCAATGCAACTGAGAGAGAAAAAACTGATGCTGACGAAAAGCACTAATTGCACTATTGAAACTTTTTAATGTCTTCTACCGACAAGGCAAGCATTGGAAGGCTGTTGCTTCTTTGAAATGGATGAAGTATAGTAATTCAAAAAATGTTCTTTCTTTGTATTGTAATCTTCCCAAACAATTTCTAAGCTTAGCTCTCATAAACCAGTAACACCCTGGTAAGCAATTTTACTGTACCAGATAATTGTGGAAGGACTTGTATAATAGAGAACCAGATGCAAGTAAACATCCTGCATGTAAGGGTTATGTCTTTTGTGAGCAGAAATGAGCCACCTCCTCCTCTTTATTAATCTTCACCTGCTGGTACTGAACTCAATTATAGTAGCCAATAACACAAAGCAGGATCTGTTTCTCCTGCTTTTCATAATGCCTGTTTTACTTGCAAGAAATAGATCAAAGAACAAGGCACAGGAAGAGAAGATGCCAAGGACAGCAGGATACAAGGAAGCTATAATCTGAGGGAAACTAATCCATGAATGATTTTTTTCTGGAATTGTCTTGAAGTCTGAAGAGGTTTCCAGAATTTTTGCTCTTCTTTCTGATGAAATGACTTTTCCAGCCCTGACCATGAGAAATGCAGGGAGAAAAAAATTGCTGGCATCTAGCAAATGTGTTGTAGCTTACCTCTTCTGCTGGCTATCCTGGAAGAAGGAAGGGCATCATGAGTTCTGTACCTGTTGGATATGAACAAGGAGTTGAATTTTCCTTTCTTTGTGGGATATTTTTAGAATGCTTAGTGAAATTTTTAGGCAGTAGAAGTCTTTTCTAAGAGCTTGTATAGCATAACTATCCCAATTGGTTTATAAGCTTTATTACTCTGTATTTCTTTAGAACACCCACTCTGGTAATATTTTTCTTGAAAACTGAAATGAAAAGATTATGTAGAAGTATCTATTCATTACATAAAGCTAGTAAGATACAGGTACTGGTGCAGGATTAAATTGGTGTGTATCAACAGCAGTGAAAATTTCTCCTTCCAAGAATTTTTTTTCTATCTTTGGGGAAGATTATATGACAAAAGCTGCTCTGCCTCCCTATTTTTGTTATCCTTGTTTCTGGAATTGCTAGTTGCAACATTAGTGTAAGACAGTGGAGATATTAAGTAGAGAGTGCATGATTAAAATCAGTGTGAAAGATATGCATTTTTAGAGTCATACATAATACATCCTACATGGTTTTCCTAAACTTATTGTTGACTTTGGCTGTGTAACTAATGCCAAGGTCAGCTGGGACAAATCTGATATTGTTCCCATTTCTGTGGGATAATATTTTTCTTTTTTTGCTAACTGAAATTTTAAATGTTCTTAATGGAATTAAACACTGGACATTAGGATGCCTAATAAGCTCAATAATTTGCTTAAATCCAATTTAGATACTGTCCTAGTTACTGTAGAAACAGTATTTAGCATGCTGGATATTGACATTGCTCTATGAAGGAAAGGTTAATGCCATAAAAATTATGCGTCCTGAGATGGTTGTATCTTCTTAGCAACTGCCCACTCCAGTTCCCAAAGGTTAATTTTTTGCTGGTTTAGTGACAATCTGATTCTGCAGCCATTATTTTCTGTACTCGGATCTCTTACTGACTTTAACTTCTCTAAATCAACAGAATTCTTGCAGGGGGAAAGACCAAACATTAATAATATTTTAATGTCTCTCTATTTCTGAGGTAGTTGTACTTCATATTTACAGTTTTACCACAGAGCAGTCAGTTCAAAGTAAATGAGCCTTATATGCTTCTAAGAATGACAATTTCTGGGAACGTGAAGAGTGCGAAAACTGCATGATGCTTTAAGGCCGTAAGAGTAAAGTTGCTGGGTGGTCATTAAGAGAAAAGATCTTAGTTCTGGTGGGTACCAATTAATCCTCTCCCGAAATTAATCCTGCAGATATTTTATATTCCTTTATTCTGTCCCAGTGCCTTCTTACCCCTCTACCACCTGCCAGGGCTGTGAAGAGCCAGGCTGCCTATGCATAATCAAGCTCTCTTCATATTGTCCTGCTGTCAGGCCAGTGTACTAGCTGCTTGTGTGAGCTGTTGCGCTGCTAAGTTTTAATCCTTTTGCTCTGGCAGGAGCCTGCAGAATCCCCCACTTACTGCATTTTCCCACAAGAAACCTCAAATTTCAACTTCTGATGTTCTTGCCAACTTTGTAAATGTACCCTTGCACAAATCTCTCCTCACTTTTCCTTCTTTAATAATTTTTTCCCACATGATCACTTGCCACTTTTTTCTTTTAGTACAGTCAGTTGTCTGGAGTTGAGCTGGCTAGCTGCATGAGTAAGGCACTGAATGAGTAAGGATTTCCAAAAGTAGTGACCAAAGTAAAGAGTTGCATATTAACCAAACAGCATATATTTTGTTACATAATAATTGGATAGTGTCCCCTATTGTATCAGTGATATTCATGTCCTAGCCTAATAAATTTCTTATCCTTTAACCTAAAAATTTGTCAAACAGAGAATATTTTTAAATGAGAAGCAATCTCAAGTAAATTAATTTAGCGAAAGCTTTGGTTATTAATACTCCAGCAAGTTACCACAAATCTTGAAAAGCTGGTTTATTTATTATTTTATTGTTACTCTGCCTCTTTACCTTTCCAGCTGCTCCTTGCAGTTCAGGATTCACTTCTCAAAGCAGCAAAAGCTGTTACTGTATCTCTCAGAAGTGACTTTTCAACTGATTTATTTTCTTCCTTCCTGTCTTCCCCAGTCTCCTGGTAATACTTTTTGCCTGGGAGGTAATTATGATGAGAAATGATGACCAAATCAAAGGGGTAGCCTCTCAGATTATTTTTTTCAGGACCAATCTTGGAACAGGTTTTATGTAGCACCTTATTGGAGCATATACTTATATATACGTATGGGAATCTCCCTTTAGAAAGGGGAAAATTAAGAGGTGTCTTTGTTGCTACCGATGTAGGTAAGCAGTTTCACTTTGTACCAGTTCACCAACTTAGAGGAAATATGATTTCACTTTATACATATGAATCACAATAATCAAGTGAATGACAATAATTGCAGTGAATCACCATTAGGAATGGATTGTAATCATTAAGACTGCAAATCTATAGGTTGGAGTAAACCAGGACTAATTCATAGAATCACAGAAAAAATTAGGTTTGAGGGGACTGCTGGTGGTTCTGTAATCCACCTATGTGTTCAGAGCAGGGCTCACTTCAATTTTAGGTCAGGTTCCTCAGAGTCTTGTCAGTGAAGTTCTTAGTATCTCCAAGGATATACAAATAAATACCTTGATAGAAGGAAAGTATCTGGATAGTGGTGGATGGAAATGGATGCTTCCTGCAACGATTGTCTTGTAAGAATCCAGCCATTCAGAGAAATGCACTTATTAACTTCAGTGTGAGCAGGCTAATGCCTTAAAGATTGTCATTTTAGTACTGCTCTGAGCTTAACCTTGCAGCCAGAAGGGGTAGCGCAGAGGCAGTCCTCTGCAGAAGGTGGGGGCTCCTTAAAGTGCAGAGGCATCTGTCCTGCAGTGGGCATGAAAAACATGGCTTTGTGAAACAAAACAGTGTAGAAAATTCCTGTGAGGTGTGTCCTCACTGGCCTGGTGATGGTGTCATTCACAGCAGTAATCACAGGGCTGTACGAATGCTTTGTGTCTGTAGCGAAATACCTTTTGTCACTAGACTTTTCCTCTTTCTTGAGTTTTCTGTCTTCACTGCATGCTCATGAACAAGCTACAAAAGGAAGGTCATTTTTCAGAAAAATGATGTGTGTGAAAACATGAATGTAACATAAAAGTCTTGGGGTTGAATGAGAATCTGTGATATTTGTGTCTCCTGTAGCTCTGTGGATCATGAAGCTAAGGACTACACCAGGGTATGGAAGAGCTCATTTCTGAGTGATGAATATTATGAATTGGAATTTAAATATTTTTAAGAGTTAAGATTTTCAAAGTAATTAAGAAAATCACCATCTCTGTTTCTAGTTTTCTTAAACAATTACCTGGTAGCAATGTCTGTAATTCTTTTTGGTAAATTGTGGGCTTTTTTTTTTCCTTTTTCTCCATTGATCCACTGGCTAAAAGTATCCAGAACTTATCCTTTCTATGCTTTTCATCTTAATTTTATGAAGTAATGGATAATATCCAACTTGGGAATGGGATTTCAGGTGTAATTCTAATGAGAAATGTCTAGTATAATTTGTAAGAACATAAGTAGTTCTACCACACAACTGTGTAAACTTATCCAGCAGAAACTGTTAACAGAGGATGTATTGGACTCCTGCCAGGATAAGCTGCATAGATTATGTGCATATATATGCATATGATAACCAGAGCTGGAGGTATGCAGTGATTATGGTGCATAATTTATGATATTAGCTTATTTGTCTTTCCCTTTTGAGAGAAAGTTAGTAAGTGGGTTAATTGAATCTTATGCTTGAAAATATCTTTGGAGTCTTGTATACCTTACCTGTTCATGATACAATTGCTGAGGGCCAGGCTTGGTTATGGAAAGAGATAACTCCTTTACTAAGCAGTTGCCCCTGAATTGAGGAATTCTCGGTCTTGGAAGAAAGACCTCACAATTCCATGCAGACTCCCATGCCAAAGTGACAGTCTAATTTCTTTTACGCACTTTTGGATAGTTTTACCTTTCCTCTCCACAATATCTCATATTTTATTCCTGATCATGGTATTAGCAAAAGATAATGAAGGCAAGTGTGCAGAGCTAAAGATTAGTCACACTTCTGTTTAAGTGTGGAATTTAAAAATGAGAGGGTGGATTCATCCAGGTAGAGACCAGGCTATAAAATATCAACCTGCAAGCAAACAGGTCTTGATTTTTCATGGAAGTTTTCCTGCAAAGGAACAAGGTCTCCTTTGGTTAAAACAGGAGGTTATCTCCATCCTTTTGGTAACTTCAGCTGTTGCTCACAGGTCTTTGAGAATGTGTTTACAGTATGTGTAAAAGCACTGGGGACTACTAAATTCAGTTCCTGTAAGTGGCTAATCTGTGGGTGAGAGCATAAATAACGACAGAAAGGAGTCTGGACAGGCTGGCCATTTCCTTCCTTCATACTTCTGTGTTTTCAGATTGATGAAAGTTTTATATGGACAATGTAGAATCTTGAGGAGTGGGCAAACATTTATTTTAAGTGCATCCCTTTAATGGCTGTGCAGAATATTTAGCCAATAAATTGCATTAATTAGCCTCACTATTTATAATAAAAAAGGTATGAAAGAGAAGGCAAATTACAATGCAGCAAACTGCCATATTCAAATGAGTGAAATTAATTCAGTGATATATAAAGGGAGTTTTAGTACTCGTCTGTAAAACCTTCAGGCATTGTACAAATGTCTGAACTAATTTTTGATTGTGTACAAAATTGGCTGTACAGATATATACAGTGTACTGCACAGGACAGGTCTGTCTGATTTTTTTCTTCCACTTGACTACTGCACCATGAATAGGCTAGTGCTCTGCTTATGTCAGCTACTGTTCAGTAATCTGCTGCATCAATCTTCCAAGGTATTGCTGATTAACTCGAAAAGGGGTTTTCTTTCATGAAAAGAAATTATAAGAATGATGATATTCTGTGTGAATGAGATGAGGAAGTTTATTCCAAAATCCTGAGGTTACTCATATGATTTTTATTTAACCAATTATGCCAAAGATTGCCAAGTTTACAGTCAGCTTGTATAACATTGCAGTTACTGAAAATATGTCTACCAATGAAGATAACTTCATAGCTGCAGTAATAATTTTCGAAGTTGTAGGCTTTTTCCTAAGTTTATCTTAGGTAAGATTAAATAATCATTATTTGAGCTTTCAAATATCAGTGTTTAATTTCCATTGTCAAAACTACGTTTTGTAGTTTTTTATTTTGACAATAGAGTGGTAGATATGCTAATACAGGCTTTAGTTCTGAAGATGTACAGGCCTTAGGTACATAGTGTCCCTCTGGCATCCCAAATTTCTGTTCTAACCTGTGAAGAACTTGCATGCAATAGTACTTCTTGATTTGAAGATAGCAAGCAGTTTTAAGAAGATTAATTGTCTTACTAATGTAAACACTGACTAGGCAACTAATGTGCTGTGACTGCTACTCATTATATCAAACTCAATCACTTCATTGTTGCCTTGTCCTCCTCCTCATTTGTTTCATCTCCATCTGCTCACTCTCTCATATACTTGCAATGCACTGTATGAGGTGCCCAAGCTTACCGGGGCAAAATGTTGTCTTCTATGAAGTAGTGTCTACCTCTACATAATACTGCAATACAAATGCAATATTAATGCTTATGCTGCTATAATTTGACTTTTTTCTCCCTGTGTGACTCTTGAAAAGTATAATTCCTATTTTAGAGCTAGTTTAGCTGTGTGCAAGTGAAAGTTAAAATTGATCATATCTTACTAGAGTCCTTTAAAAGAAGGGTGCTAGTCAAAACTAGTCATCAAAGCTTGTTTCATTATTGTTGCAAGTGGTATCATCAGAGGCTGGTATTTCTTAGGATGGAATGAATGACATTTTCAGAGGATGATTCATCCTACCCTAATGTAGTAGATCTTAGACACCTACTGGAGTTCTCTCTCTGTGAGCTACATACTAGACCTTATGAAAAGCTTAGATTTGGTGTCTAATTTGTTTGAATCATACTGCAAATGTTCTGGGCAATTCCCCATTTCTGATTCTGTGCTGTGCTCCAACTGCTAGAAAATTATTTTTCTCTTCCATTTTGATGGTCCTACAAGCAATAAATTTTAGCAGTAAATACCCTGGGCTTTAGGACTCAAATCACTGCATATCAATAAACAATTTAATTAAACAATTAAAATGTCCTTTTGGTTATTTCTTAACAATATCTGTTATTAAATACAGAGGAAGAGACCATTATATATTGGCAGACTAAAGCTTGCATCAAATAAGTATTATACAATATTCTTCTAAAGTTTGTATGCAGGTAAATCTCTTGCCTGCTGTTTGCCAGATTGGGGAGCTGTTCCTAATTTTATTCCTGAATAAAGCCAGGAGGTCTAAAGATTTTAGTTCATTCTGTCTCTTCCCTGCTGCTGTGCCATCAAACCAGATGCAGTATTCCCTTCAAAAAGGGCTGGTTTAGTAACAGGGAAACAGCTATGGGGTTGCCAGCTGCTGTCACTCTGATACAGCATGAAAGAGGTAAGTAGAAAGGTAAAAACAATGAGATGATATGATATAAATTCTTCTTTTTCTTCCCATTGAGAAGGCTTTATTGGGTGGGCTTTGTTTCTTTAGTGCCTTTTGCCATAGCAATGTTTTATAACTAGAAAATGCGATAAAAAGTGGTGATGTAAGTACATGAAACATTAGTGAATTTGGTTTGAAATTGGAAATATCTACCTGTAACGAAGGTCATGATTTCAAAGTATTGCAAAACAGTGCAGCTGAGGTTTCTTTTTGTCTGCCCTGCTCTACATTGTGTCTCTTGAGCTGATATTTCACTTAAAATTAGGTAGCAAAGGAAAAGAACGAGATAAATCTGTGAAGACTATCAGGGGAACTCCTGCTCTGATATCAGTGGCACTATTCCCAAGAAAGTTAGTTTTAAAAAATGTCTGTCTGTCATCTGAGTTTCAGCTGATAATTTTACCAAAAACCTTCTGAAGCAAAGATTGTTGGTTCTGGGCTTCTCTCTGCCATCTCATCTGTCATGGCATATCACTGATATAAATCAACAAGGAATACTGTGATTGCAAAATATATTTAGCTGGCTGCATTAGTCACTGGGGATTGTGTTCTTATGCTTTTATTTGTTTGAATTAATACATGTTTTCACATTCAACTGTGCAGCCACTAAACATCATGTTCATTATAATCAAAAGTATAGCTCTGGTTTTACTTGATCAGCTAACTGCCTATTCATGAAGGCAAGCCACTGGTGTGCAGGCCATGCTTATAAAGTACGTTGGCAACAAAATGGGAATTTGTTTGAATATTAAAATAGAGCCATGCTTGGTATTATTGTCTTTTCCTTTTGTATTGTTCTAAGCATCTTGTGGAGCTTGGACCTGCCTTACCTATCTATGCATTTCTAAGCATTTCTACCCTTCATTATTACACCAAGTAGTAGTCTACATAATGCAAGTTGACTTCTATGAAGAGAACAGTAGCAAGCATCAAGTGCATGTATGTTTTTCAACTGGTGCAAGTCAGACAGAAGCTGATCCAGATTTTAACTTAACTTTATCAGCTGCAATAAACCAAGCCTTTCAGACTTGTTCTAAGGTAAAAAGATCTCCACAATGGAAGAACAGGAACAAGGGGATGAGAAAGGATGACAGTGTGAGAGCAGATCTTACCTGTATAAAAATAAATACACAGTTCATCATTATTTTCAGAAACAGACATAAGTTTACAGTGCTTTCAAAGAAAAAAAAAATGGAAATTTTTTATACCTTCTGCTTTGAAGTTTTTTAGCATCTGGTCGTCCATCTACTCTGTAGTTGAGCCTCTTTCTATTCAATAAGGTGACCTGACTACTTTTCTCACCTAATGATCTTTATTCTATAAACTAGAGGTTGGAGAAAAGGAATAATTAACTCCCTTAATTTTTCAGTGAAGCATCAAGTTGGCAGTCAATCAATTTGCCCATATAGCACCATTATTTTGAATGGAAAACAGAGCCTGGCATTTTTGTGTTTTTTTTCATCAGTGACCTGAGTCGATGCAGATCACTCTGAGCTGACTCTGAGTTGACTACCAATAAAGCAGACTTTAAAACTCCTCCTTGACTTAAATCCTGTATTCTCTGTCTTGTAACTCTATTAAATGGCCAGTCCACCTGTAGTATTTGAAGCATGGGCACTAGATTGAGCCAAATATACAAGTGAATATTGTATCTAATAGATTTATTCTGGCCTGCTGCACACCATGTTTGTTAATGATTGGAAGCTACATATAAGAGCCTAAACAGTGTCACTGTTGTAGAGTAAGAGAAAAGCATAAAGACAAACTCTCTTCACTGTAATGTCTCTTAATAATTCCTTTAATAGACTTATGCTCCATTTAATGGCAGCCAATATATATATTTGCTAGCATTTGTGCATCAGCAAAAATGAGCAAGCACTCAGGATACAGATCTATTCCTGTATCACCAGGAATGTCATTAATTTTGTTTACCCTTAATGAGAGAACGCCAAAGGGATTTCGAACTATTGTTTACATCTACCTCATGGTGTGGTGTAGAGAAAGGAGAGTCAGATTCTTCTCTCCAGGTTCCCAGTGAGAGGAGGAGAGGCAGGAGACCCAGCATGCAACACAGAAAATTCAGGCTTAATGTAAGGAAAAAAAGTTTTACATATCAATGGTTGGACACTGGCACAGGTTGTCTAGAGTGGTTGTGCAATCTGCATTCTGTGCTTGACAGTTGACTGGACTGATCAACCTGATCTAATGGGACCTCTGTTGGGCAGGTGGTTGGACTATCTGACCTGTGGCGATTCCTTCCAAAATCTATGATCCAAAATCCTTTGGAAATGATGATAGTAGCTTCAGAAAAGTTTTGTAAACCCAGGACATTTTATGTCCTCTAATTCCCATATGTAATAGCTCCACTGGTATAACTATAAATGTAAGTTGGCTTGCAATAGCAAAATGCAGGAGTATTTTTTAGCTGGTTACTGGAAAAAGGTTTTTCCCCCAATGCCAATACTTGAAAGAAATATGCCACCAGTGTTCCTCTGAAGCATCCACTCAAATAGAACTGAAGAGCCAAATCTAGTGCTCATTGCAGTCCCGGTATTGACTTTGGTCTTTGGATCAGGCCTTATATCCTCACAATTGGGGTATCCGTATGCAATCTCCAGGATGAAATCATGATTTCTATGTGTATGGTAATGGATATCTGACTGCGCTAAAGAAATGGGGAAAAGAAACTCTGTGCTAGGCAGAATTCACCACAAGATGTCTCATGTCTCATTACGTATTTTTCAGAAAGGTAGGGAGCTATCCAGCTAAGCCTGGTGAGTGCAACGCGAATGACATGATTTAGATTCTTCTGGGGAGTATGTTAAGAACACATAAAAATAGACTGGATGTGGAAGCCAGGCATGAAGAGTGTGTTCTTCAAGGGCTGCTTAAAAATAAATGCACGAAGACTAACATCACTGAATAGGAACAAAAATCTCCAGAAAAGGGAGGAAAATGAACAGCTAAAGCCAAAGTGCAACACCAGAAGAACGATTACATATTAT
Organism: Athene cunicularia; assembly: GCF_003259725.1. Taxonomy (NCBI): domain Eukaryota; kingdom Metazoa; phylum Chordata; class Aves; order Strigiformes; family Strigidae; genus Athene; species Athene cunicularia. The sequence continues at coordinate 20,721,501 of NW_020799109.1, read as the reverse complement.
AAAAGAGGGCGATCAAATCTCATTTGTTATTTCTAACAGCCTTTACTAAGGAAGCCAAGTGGAATCTTTAAGCCTAAGGTATCCCTTAGAAGACTGTTTCCTGGACATAGAACATTTTGGGGCAAGGGGGGAAGTAACTTTTTTCCTGTTGGCTTTGGGAATCCAGACTGGAGCCTGCGCACAGGTGAATCTGCACAAGCATTGGGCACACTCGTCTGTTCTTAAGTGTATGTGTTGTGTATGTGTTTCTAAGTGGAACTCTTTTGTGTTCGTATACACGCGATTTCTCCCAGCACCGGAGCAGCCTCTCCTCTTACTCCGGGATGTTAACTGGGTGAGGAGAGCTCCGTCTTCAGAGCTGTTAAACGAAGGGGTTTACACCTTTTAAAGGTTAAGTGCAGACACAAGAGAGTACGTATTTCTATCCCGAGTGTCTCACCAGGCCGACAAACAGCGGCGATCCGTCGCCTGCCCGGGCACAGCCGAGCTGTGGCTGCTGGCGGTGTCGGGCCCCGCAGTGCCGAG
>NW_020799109.1:20613078-20720926 GCF_003259725.1 Athene cunicularia | reverse complement strand
GGGCCCCGGCGGGCAGCGCTACCGGCTCCGGCCCCAGCCGCTGCCCACCCCGCGCCTCTGAAGTTTATTTTTAGCACCGATTTATATAACTGCCGGTGCCCGTATTGCCAGCCCTGTTCGACTCTTTTGGTAAAAAGAGTCTTTTATTTTTCGAAACGCGTGTGGGTTGCAGGTAGATGGGCTACCGAAGAGAAACATGCTCGTTAGCAACCACTTACTCATATTCTGCCCAGTACTAATTAGAAACCCCCTCTGTCAGTTTATTTTTTTGAAAGAACAGCGAGCAGTTCTGCCTGATTTAGTTGTCTCCGTATGTCACAGTTACTGATGTGTGTGCAAACTAAACCAGTGTGTCTCTAATTGAATATGATGTCAGTCACGTTTAAATAAGTGTGTCTAAAATGAGGTTTATTTCACTGATTCTCTTTGGGTTTTTGGGAAAACAGCTAAGAGGAAAAAGCAGTCAGATGTCTTCCCTTCAAATTGTTGAATGTATTAGTTGTGTTGTCAGATAACAAGGGCATTAAAATAATTTAATAATCCCTGACCGTACTGTGGAGCAAAGGCTGAGAGGGAGTGAGATGGGACTATTTAACCACTGGGGATGGATTATATATATAGACTCACCAGCTGTGTGCAGTTACACATAGAGAAACTCCTTGTAAAGAGTTTATTTTAATCAGCTGTAATCATTAGAATAAAAAAAAATAGAGTAAGAGGAGGTCTCTTAAGATAGTGATTATTTAACAGATTAATTCATTTTCAGGAAAATATGAAAAATAGGAGAATAAAAACCTTCATCAAGGTGATGCTATGGTAATTCCAGACACAGTTCCCTTCTGCATTGGATACCATCTGAGACATCATGGTGCTACAATATAGAACCTCATGGTCAGGATCAGCCTCAGTATTCGAAACTGTTCTTTTTTTTTTTTTTTTTTTTTTTTTCCCTTCCCCCCCTAGGGATTGAACTACGTCATTTGGCAAAACTTATCTAGCCTTTTGATTTTGTTTTTATTTTGTTTTAACTTCAGTTAGTTGACTCTTTCATTTACCTGTTTGAGCTTTTGAACTCCCAAATGCTGTTGAGGTTTTAAAGGTGGGTTTTTTTGTTGGTGATGTTTTTCTGTGATGTTTGTTTTGCTTTTAATTCTGTTTCTTTTGTTTGGCTCAGGAAGTTATAAAGATTGTGTCAGATATTCATGATGAGCATCTCTTTTTCCTAATATGTGTCAGCAAAATGGATTGGTAGTTTTCATTTCCTGGGTGCTAGATGATTACATCAGAGAAATCACAATGACATTTTGGGTTGGCAGTCTTGTAATAAGCCTTGCTATAAAAACCTAAGAATAGAATTTAATGATATTTAACTGTGCTTCCTCTCCCAGTCACTAGTCTCTTGGGCAGATGACATGCATTGGGAGGTCAGGGCCTGGAAAAACACATTCTAGGTGCCTGTCTTGCACTTTAAAAAAAAAAATAAATTACTTTTTTTAAATGGAGATTTTGTCCCATGGGAATCTCATGACTTCAACAGCATTAAGTCTAATCATTACATTATTAAATAAAGGCAACATTTTTCAGGCTTCAGACAGAATTCTGTTCTGATTCTCCTTGGGCAATCCCTCTGGACTTAGTGTTTACATGGAATAGCTCTTACTCAGTTTTGAACAAGTTTGCTTGTTCTTGTCATTGAAAGAAGTGGTGAATTTAATATTTCTTCACCAAAGCAACTTGTATGCTTTTAGCAGTAGTTGAACTTTATTCCCAAGATTTCAGAGATTAATTAGATTCTCTTCTATTTGATTTGTTTCTCATTTATGACAGTTTGACCATAGATGTTCTGTGTAATTTTTGTTTTTTCTATAAGTAAAATATGAAAGTGAATCATGTAACAAAGCCATATTTCTGCCTGTAAAGATACAAATGTAGAAGTAAAGGAAATGGATTTCTGTGAATGAAATTGTACTTTTTTTTTCCAAAATCACTATTGTCATGGAATATAGTTTATTAAATACTATGATTTATGAGAGGGTTTTTTTTAAAAAAATCCTCTTTTTTTCTTTCTGTTGGTTTGGTGTGTGGGGTTAATGCTGTTTCTGGAGTTTTGAGATAGAGCAACAAAGAGTATTTACCTTGGTGTTCAGGATAACTGGGTGGGGTTTTCTGAGGAATGGGGCTTGTTGAGTTGGAGCCCTAGAGTGCTTCAAGATAACCCAGGTTCTATTAATGTGACTCAAATCAATGGCTCCATTGCATTGAGTTTCAATGAAATTTCTCTAAAATCAGAGGATAAATGAGTTTTTTCTAATAACTTTCCTGATTCCACATGCCTGCTGTTAAAAAAAACCTGAAAAAAGTACCTCTATCTGTCTTGATGAGCATCTCATCAGCAATGGGTCTCTTGCTGTCACATGGCTGCTCATCCGAAGTGCTTGTGCCACATCAGAGCTGCGGTAGCAGACCTGAGTGTCAAGCTGTGCAGTAGAGCTGAGTGATCCCAGGCTAGCAACGTGCATGTGCTGAGATGTAAAGAATGAGCTGGGTCATTTAACAGGGATCTTATCTGTGAACACTATGTTAATCCTGGAAACTTTCCCATTACTCTTTAAAATCTTAATTCCTGCTAATACATTCCTGCAGCCCTAGTGCAGCAGTGCTGCCACGCTTCCATTCCTGAGGCCATCTACTCCCCCATCCCGTCTGCCCCCATGCCATCCAAGGACAGATGCAGCTGGCTGTCAGATCACAGGTCCTCAGGAGTCTGATGTGGAAATGGAGGCACAGGGCAGAAGCAGAGACTGCTCGCTCTGCTGTAATGCTTGACTTGCAGGTGCTCTGGTATGGGAAAGGGAAACTGTGGCTGAAGGAAGGGGGGTTTGTACTCTGCACTTGGGATTTACTGGTTTTGCGTATATACAGGCTTCAGTTTACAGCATTTACAGATGGTCAAGCAGTTGCATCATTGTAGGTTCCTTCCAACTGAACTGTTCTATTCTGCAATATCTCCTAGGTCATGCAGGAGCTAGTAAGAAGTCAAATTGTTGTGCTGTTCACTTCAACAGTAATCAATTAATTGTCTGCTAATAGACATATCTGCCTGAAGTCTCTGCAACTTCAGAGTTAACCAGAGAAGCTGTGGCTGCCCCCTCCCTGAGAGTGTTCAGGGCCAGGTTGGACGGGGCTTTGACCAACCTGGGCTAGTGGAAGGTGTCCCTGCTCATGGCAGGGGGATTGGGACTAGATGATCTTTAAGGTCCCTTCCAACCCAAACCATTCTATGATTCATAAGTATAACAGCAATTGTAGGAAACCTGTAGAGGAATCCAGCAGCCATTCTGCAGGATGAGAAGAACTTCCTTTCCTTTTTTCCAGTTAGGTTTCGCCGCTTTTATGCAGGTTCCATGAAATGAAGCAGCATACATTACAACTTTGGTTTTCTGTCTTCCATGGATTATCTCTAAAGGGTGTATGTGCTGTTCCTTATCTGTTAAATATGCAGTTTATGAGTTCTTCCACTAGATAATTTTGAGGGCTCAAATGTTTGGGTTTTGTTTTTTCAAAAAGATTGAAAACATACAACAGCTTAACATACAACAAAATATGTGGTCCATTTCAATGTTCGACTGTTATTTATGGAAGGTCTTCTGAGTCATACCTTTAGGCACAGGTAAAGTATAATGCCTTGAGTGAGTAGATGTGTTTGCATAAGGAGCATTAGGCAGACTAACAGCAAAATGTTCTACAAAATGTAGATAAGGTTGAAGTTGCAATCAGAAGAATGTAAAAGCCCTGAGTGTGAAATTCTGTGATGGGAGAATGAGACTCCTTCAGAGGCAGTGCCCTTGTGGGCTCCCTTTCTCCCATTTGTCTTTCTGCCTTTAGGGTTGAAAGAGTACTGCTGGCTCTATGCTTCTGTTCTTTAACTGTCCATAGCCCTAATATTTAGAGATCTCTGGTACACTGAGGAATTCTCAATATACTTTTTTCATTTTTTTCTTTTTAAAATTTTTAAGTCAAATGTGAAAGTGATAAGAAATACACTCTTGATTTCAGTCTATTCAAATAGGTAATAAGCATAAAAGTGCTAGTTGAGAGCTTAGTGCTATTTAAGCTATTTCCCAAAGTGCCAGTTCTTGCTCAGTGGGCTGGTTGCTTTTTTAGACTTGTTATGACAGATGTAGCTTGGGAAATAAACGTCAGTCTAATTCTTTAGCTTTCAGTAGAAATGATTTGTAGAGCTGTGAGGCTAGTTTCTCATGGTTTCAGAATCTATAGAGTGATCAGTTCTGCATTATTTCTTTCTGGTAGATCTTAATAATTTTTTTCTTCTCTAAAATACTGTTAATTACACTTAAGGATTCTTTTAACGTGGCCACACGCTAACATGAATTACTTAAAATGTCAAAACTCTTTAAGCAATAATTGGTGTAAAACTCAAAGTATTGGACCCAAGATGTATGCTGACTATTGTGTGAAAGACAGGAGGAGATAATGACACACTTTCATTAAGATGTGTATCAGTTTTATTATGCAAATGTTGTTTGTTTTTATTTCCTAGTAACAAGCGAATGATTACAGTACTTATTCATAAAATATACACTGTTCTGTTTGCCTAGATGAATTCCTAGCATATTTATATTTTCTCTGTAAACCAATTAAAGACTAATTTGTTGTAAGATAATTCTCTTAATATTACCATTGAAAAAATTACCTGCCTTTCAGACATGAAGTATTGTATTCTATTGTTTTTAGTAGACTGGATGAACCTTTAAATTGGCACATCTCAAACAAGGAATGGATGTAAAAATATCAGACATTCTGCCTTCAGCTTAGCTTTACTCAGTAACTTTTTTCGGATCATTTGAGGAAGGAATTTTGAAACGTTGCAAAAAAAACCTGTAAAATGAGAGCTGCAACATCATTGTTCATGTATTGAAGTTTCTGTACCCTGATACTTTAAGAAAAACCAAGATAATTCTGTAAATAATGAGAAAGAAAAGCTACCTTTTGAAGGATCAGCACAGATTTCAGAATTCTTTCTTATTCAGTATCTTTGCTGATCTCTTTCAACCCTAAAGGCAGAAAGACAAATGGGAGGAAGGGAGCCCACAAGGGCACTGCCTCTGAAGGAGTCTCATTCTCCCATCACAGAATTTCATACTCAGAGCTTTCACATTCTTCTGATTGCAACTTCAACCTCATCTACAGTTCCAGGTCTGAGCAGCTCAAGAGTAGTTGAAGGATATGCAGAGACCTGAAGGAGATGCACCACTTGTTTCCAGCACATAGATCTAACGGATGTGATTGGGCACGTTCCTATCTCACTCTTCCTTTTTGAACCTGCTAGTCCCTGTTTTTCTTCTGATACCTATGATTCTGTGTGCTGTGCCATCAGGGACTGATCAGATTGTATCAGGCTGTTTTCAAAATGCTCTTGTCAGTGTAACTTTTAGTTAACCCGTAGTTCACTGAAACTATTCTACTCTGATATAACTTAGTGCTGTACATGAAAACATGTGCTGGTTTGTGGTCCGTTTCTGGGACATCAAAATATTCTTTTATCTGTTTGTTACAACTTAAAGAAAAACACAGTGTAGAATTAAAATGCTGAAAAATAAATATTTCTGGAAATGTCCCCTGTGAATTTGCTGTGCTAGAAATCTGTAAATTTACTTCATACCTGAGAACTCTAGATGCTTTTCCTTCCTGACCTTAGTCAGAAAAAAAACACTGCCTTCACAAATGTTTCTTCCATCTATTTTAGGCTGATGATTTTTCTACTTCGTGGCTGGTACCAAGTTGCTTTAGCTTCTAAGTACACTTTGATACTGTTGGAAAAAACCTAAAGCACAGGGGGGCAGAATCAAACAGACTTTTCTCCTGCTCAGCTACTCTAAGGAGACTAAGCTGTTTTGTCACTTTTGCCAGAAGAAAGCAAGGAAACCTGATAAATAATGCAAACATACACAGTTGCTAGCAACTCTGTGTTACAGGGCAAGAAGTTCTAAGAGTATATAGTGAGGTCTTCAAGTATTCATTTTTATGTACATCTTCTAGAGCAAGTTAGAGGAATCACCCAGCAAAGTGTTCAGTCTGTCCTGGTGCTCTTTTTTGGGGAGTAATAAGCTTTTTTACTAGGTAGGTAGCTGCAATATTTGAACATCTTCCAGTGCTGTTTCTGAAATCACAATAGTAATGCAGCAGAAGATTAAAATTGTACATCCAGATTCGTATGAACTGTGTAAACTAAACTTAGACTCCAAAATCAAATGGAAGTGCTTTTATTTGTATGAGAAACTTTCTTTAGCTTTCTCATATATGACCTATTTCAGTAATCCTGGAATATCTTTCATTAGCTAGAAGCTTATTTATATCCCCTCTTCTTGTTGGCACATTTGACAGCTGTTTTTACATGTAAAAATTTACAAGACTTTACATGTAAAAGGAATTACCAGAATACTTTGTTTACTCTGCGATCATGTTGTTCTTGAAAGACCCGTTTGGTCTCTGTCTTCTTAGTTCTGTTTCAACCTGTGTACACAGCTGTAACTCCTTTTCCTTGGCAGTTTTCTTCTTCCATTCTCACATTTGGTGGAGGGGGAGAAAAAAGACACGTAAAAATTGCTGTGGGGTGGGTTTTTTTTATGTGCAAATGCTGGGGATTTCAGAAAGCCACTTTTTTGGAAGGGGACAATGCCAGCAGGAGATGTTAAAGCTAAGGGACAATTTATGTCATGCTCTTCCTTTGTGAAGGGATAATTGCATTGCAACTTTACTTAAGAATAAAAAAAAAAATCACAGTGTTAAGGTCTGAAGTAATTTTGTGTACCAGATGTCAGTACTGGCCTGTTGGGACACATAGCAAGACAAATAAATCATTTGATAGTCTGATGCTGGGTTTATCCCAGCATAAAACCACTAATCCAACAGAGCTGTAACCAGGAGAAACAACAAAAGGTTCAGAACCATTGTGGGTTTTCTTGGGAATTTTTCTTTTCTGTCTTGTCTTCCTCTTGTGCTCTGATGGCTTTACATGAATAGTGCCTGCAGAAGTTATGTTTGTACTTCCAATTAAATGTATCATTTCTGCTGTGCTTTCTATGCATGCTGTTTACAAACACTAACAATATTGAGGCCATATGCTTCATCCTTTGATGTGCTCTGGAAGGAAAGTGGCAAGCAGATGTGAACAAGATGGACAGAGTTCTGTTTGCAACAGCTGAATGCTTGCTTGTCCTATAAATGATGTACTTAGGTTTAAGCGAGAAATTGTTAATTCAACTAATCCTGCACGATTAGGGAATTTATATGCATTGTTTGTAATCTAAAATAGTAGGCTTGAAGTAATAATCAGTTTTTCAACTAAACAATTCTTGTTCATTGTACATCATGCAGGATTGAGGATATGGATAACCATATGATACATAATAAATGGCAGCCTAAGTAGAACTGTAAGTAGCTTTAGCTGTGTTTTTCGGCCTTAAAAGCAATGTGATGATCAAAAAGCTTTACAGTGCTCTTGCAGCATCTCTCAGGTACACTGAAGTGAGCAATGGCCCAGCTTTCATCAGAAATGGTTCCTATTTAGCTGAGGTGTGGTACCTCATAGATCTCAAATAAAAAGCCTAGCTGAGGTGGATATACCATATTTCCAACATGCAGAAAACATGTACATGTGACATGCTGTTTTAATGAGGACTATCCACTGTAAACATGCTAGTCCTTAATATTCACGTGTAGTACTGTAAACGTTGTAGGGAGAGGGACTAGAAAAGCAAAAGTTACAGCACTTGCTATCTCTGATCAGCAACTAGGCTTTGCTAAGATCACTTCTCTTCACCTGCAGGTCTGAATATATTTATTTTCAATGTAAAGCACTAAGAAATCTGCAGTAGAAAATTTACTGTATATTAAAGATTCTTTTAAAAAAAATCTACTATTAATCTAATACATTTTTCAGTACGGCTTCAAAATTGACTCTCAATCCTGGATGCCATTTCTTCGGGTACAAGGCACCATAAAAAACCCCTCCATTCTGGACAACATACACTGTTACCTGTAATTTTGTGTGTTGTATACATGTATCATAATTATCCCTTGTATAATTATTATACATTATATATTTCTATGGAAAATTCATTAACTTTATATGCTTATTAATGTACAACTAATTATAAATGCAGTACAGCTGTAAGTGTTTCCTTTTTTTACAAATAGTATTTTTACTTCCCTGTAGATGTTACTTCTTGTCTCTCGTCCATTGAGGTTGAGGAGTATGTATGAAGGCATTCATTCCTAAACTAGAGGGGTTTTTTTTCCTAAATAATAATAATTTTTTAAAAATCTATCAAGAACAGAAGTCAGCTCAACAGTGTCCTGCTGTTCTGATTCTTTTTTTCTTTCTCTACATAACATTTTGAAACACCCGTTGGTTTAGGCTGGTAGGCTTCATGCTGTCTTTAAAAGGGATGAGTCATACTTTTTTTTTATTACTATTTTCTTGTCATTCAAACTCTGAATAACATTATGAGGACTTTCTTTGGTCAATTTGTAGTTTGCTTTTTTATAAATCAAGTATTAAATACTAGAATCAATAAGTGAAACTCAGCTTCCTAGTTATTTTGGGTAGTAGTAAGGATTTCTGTGACCTGTCCATAGCAATTTAGGGCAGACATGACTGAATTAATTCTGCTTAAAGGTTTGTTAATCACGGGCCAGCTGAGCTGCAGTAACCAACCATGTGCAGCTTGCAGCCTGTGGGGAGCACAAGGTGAAGTATTTGAGCTTGATGTGCTTTAATTAAGACTCAGGCCAATACATGTTACCTTTTTGGATTTTATAGAGTGAGTGCATAGACTGTCCATAACATGGCTCTGCTGACTAAGTGGCGACCTCACACAGTCAAACTGCTCCTGGCTGATGTCTGAAGATTGACTTTCCCATTCCCAGACATGTATGGCTGTGTGCATAAGTTCATCTCTATGCAGAACAGCATGTACATATGCCGTATCATCATGTATGTAATAGTAGTTTGATCATACTTCTACAGATTGAGCTTCGTGTCCAGAGCTTCTACGCTGCTCTGTTTCTGCCTCTCCTCTTCCTATGGGTGGCTGTCCTTGGACGTGTTGGGCCGTATTTGGGTTCTGCCATGAGGCCAGGCTTGAGGCTGCTGCCATCATGCATTCAAACAGAACAGATGTGAGTCTGAGCATCTGAGAGGCTGGGGGGAGGAATGAGGATCTTGTGCTGCACTGTACTATAGGCCACAAGCGTGCTCATGTGAGTGGTGGTGAGGACAGCCTGGCTGTTATGATGGTCCTTCTTGCCAAGTGATCATGCTTGACTGAAGTCAGCGCTTCAGTCAGTCACAGGGGCTCTTCCAGAGCATTTAGCAAAGGCAGATGAGATTTGTAGGCAGATTCACCTTGGGGTATGTAAGTGGTTTGTGGACACTGCAGCTGGCAGAATGAATGTACAGAGCTGGATTGTGAGCTCTTTTAGGCTTTGCCTTGATAAAGGGATCTTGCCACCCAAGCAGAATGTACATTTAACCTTTACTGCCTATCTATTAGGTGGTAATTGTGAAACTAGGCTTCTCTGTAAAGCATTAAGAAGTTTGTGCATGAAAAGAATTATACCAGAGCTAGATATGTACTATTTATTAATTAATTGTCTTGGTATTGGTGAGGTTTAATCACATGCTTCAGTACTACTTGAAATAGCAAGGCTTTCCAGAGATGAAGTAGTGTATGTGAGTGTGGTGCTGATAGAATCTTTTTATGAAATCCCATTAATTTTAAAGAGTCAGTATTGCAGTTTTACTCAGTATTTCTTTTGTTTATGAATTGATTGTGATCGTTGTACAATTAGGATAAAATAATAAAGCAGAGATTTTCTTTTAAAACCTCAATGTTTACATATGCAAAAATGTATGCACAATGAGCTGTCAGAAAATAGTCATGTTTGTGGTTGATTTGTATCCATGGCTTAATTCACATGTGTTTTTAACCTTGAATGCCAGTGGCAAAAATGTAATGCCTGAAAGAATTAGTTCACCACACCAGAATACCTAAAAAAGTTACCATATCACGGAATGTGTGAAACTGCCTTTCAATGCAGCATACTTGGAACTTCTCTTTCTAGTAATAACTTGTTTGTCAAATAATGAGATAAAATATCCAACACTGATTAAAATCACAATATCTACTCATACATTTATGTAAAAATTGTGTATTTTATCTAATACCCCTTTATTGTCTTCACAGAGAAGACTAAAAGTCTGCCTTGAAGATAGCCAATGTCAAAGCTTCACAAGATGTAAAATTTTAAATAGACTCATCCTTAAAACACTTCTTTCACCGCTTGAGCTTTTTTGAAAGTAGTTGATAAAGCCAGCAACGTCTTTAGTTTTACAGTTCTATGCAAAGGAGGTGATGCTTCTTAAGGTAAACCATTATGCCCTATTTTACAAGTGGAAGGAGATACAGTCATATATTGAAGAAGAGTAGCTGGGCTTACTTTGGCCTACAGACTTCGCTATTAGTTTTCAGAATACCACTGCGTGCCTAAAAGAGCTGTTTTTATGCTCTGCTGTCTTCACAGTAAAGTATACAATCTCCCCTCTGTCTTGTAGGCATTTCCTGTACTAGGAATTTTTTGCTAAAATTTCCCACTCTTGCTGCTCCTGTTTCAGTTCATTGGCTGCTGTGCTAATGAGGGCACTTGGGACTTCCTCTTAATTCAAGCACTGCATTGTATAAACTCATGAACAGGGTCAGATAACATAGTGTTGCCAGCTGCACATCTGCAGCCATCTGGATTTGTGGCAGGAGCAGTAAAATAGACGTTGTGTAGCAGAGCTGAAAGAGTGACAAGGGTGGTGCAAATCATATTTGCAGAAAACCATAATGTAAATGCCCCATATTTGATCGATAGGGTGTACAGAATCATTATTGAAACAGTGTTTGTAGATGCGTATGTACCAAAGACAAATGGGATATGCTACTGCTATGCAATGTTCGTGGAAAAAGCTTGCTTGCTAACTCACAGCCATTGCATTGTTAAGAGGTAAGTAATTATTAAAACTTGTGATGCTCATAAACACTTTTCTGCTCTGACTTCTATGCCTTCATTAAGATTCCATTTCTGATAAAAATCACTTCAGTATATTAATTTATTATAATAGCATTCTTAAAGATAAATAGTTGCATACTGAAATTACAGCTTTCAAGTCTGAGGAAAGAGATGCAGGTGAATGGTCACGTATTGTTTGGCATTTGGGCTTACTACTTGTTTGGGGCATGTCTGGAAGAGGGACTTCTTGGTCTGTTTTTCTTTCTGATCGTTTCTTACTGACCACCATCTCTAGTGACTGTTCTGGGAATAACATCATGGCTCTGCCTGAAGTCAGTGAAGCTTCAGAATCTACCTGTGGCAGAGCCACAGTTTCATTTGCTTTGACTGTGTCACTGAAGTGTCAAAACAAGTTAACTTCTGTCTCTACTTTTCTTAGAAAGTTTTTATTTGGTCATTTGTTTCCTGGCTTTCACAGGCACTAGAACTGTGGATTAATACTGTCAGGCTTTGTTAACCAGTAGTTTTAATGCTGGTTTTATGCTGGGTGTACATATTACTCACAAATGACAGCTCAAAATAAAGTCATAGTTCTAGATCAGATACTTCCAATGCAATGGCTTTTAAAGTATTCTTAACTGATTTTTAATGACACCCGGATCCTTTGAAGTAATGCTCACAATGTGAAGACTATAAAGTATTATATAAGAGTAACTTTAAGGTAGTATACTCAGGAGTGGGCATTATAGTTTTGGACTTTTCTTTCTGATTTATCTGACCTAACAGATTTATCTTTCCCTAATATTTAGTGCCACTCTGGTAAAATTGGCTTGGCTTCCTAGTTTTGTTTTATTATCTTCTTGGGATGGCATTCATAGCTAAGATCCATTTCTTCACCTTGGCTGAAGTATTGCTCTTAATATAGAGTACCACAGGTTTTCATAACTAATCCAGTCCCTGATGAATTTAGTGGGAATGTTACCTATGATTTCAACTGGAAAAAGATAATGACCTTATTTGGCGGGTTGGCAATTATACAGTAGCCTAAGATAACTGTAAAGGAAGAGATGCTTATACAGAGGCCATTATAATAGGAGTGGAGCTAGTTATGTGCTTTCAAAGAAGATAATTTTTAATAAAAAAGTGTAGAGTTGTTTTATTAAGCTATCTGTGTAAATTTATCATTATGAATCCAATACTAATTGACAGTAACAAACATCTGTAAAAAACAGTTATGTGTGTATGTTTTGCAGACACACATTTTGCCACAAAAATTCAGAAAGCAATTTCTATAGAATCTTTTCTACAGGTATTAATCATATGTACAGCCTGTTTTTTCTCATATTCAAACACAAGGTGCTTATGCTGGTACAGTGTTTGGTCCTTCAGTTTCAGTTGTTGGATGACAGTGGCATTTCAGTGACAGTGGCTTTCCTTGGACTGATCACAGAAATAATGTATCTGAAAAATGTGGTTGGCCTTGAGTAGCAGTGAGATAGAAGTAAGGCAGTGTGAAAAGCAGGAAATTCAGATATTCTCTTTCCTCTGAGCCTCTGAGAACAGTTGGCTCCAGTCATATACTGACTGTAAAATCACTGCTTTGTGACCAGAATCTTTAAAAGATGTCTTTTATGTGATCAGTTTTTATTCAAACAGGGATGAAAGACCGTTTATGTTGAATTTTGCAATTGAATGTTCATCCTGGGTAGAAAAGTGCAGTTGTGTAGATCACCTAAGGTTTAAAGTGTAAAGTAACATCACTGTTGGAAATGATTGTTGGTATGGGTATCATAAACATTGGTGTTTTGCTCATCAAGGAATAATGTTTTCAACAGACACAGAAGGGAAACAAATCTCCCTCAACAGACAGAACAAAGTACTGTTTTCTTGGACAGGCAGAGAAACAAAGGGGTTTACCAAGTCTGGGCCATAAGGAACCAGTCTTTCACATGTATTGCTTGAAGTCCAATAGAAGACTTCCTTGCTACAGCTGAGTGCAGAGCTGAACATGCTGTATGGAATTCATCTTCTAGTAGGGAAGATAAATGGTAGGGCTTTGAACATCGCTTATTTCCTTTGCAAATATTACGGTATTTTAAAGGTTGAAGCTAAGCTCCTGAAAAGAGAAAAAATTTAAGGTAACATTCTTTTTCAAAATCCCTGGTGAAATATTTATATGTAACAACAACCTTTTTCAAGTATCACTCAGATCCAGTGACTAAAATTAGTTGATCTCTGGTCGTATTACAACTCATTTACCTAACAAGGTGTTTTTGTGGGTATGAAGTGCGAAGCTTGGGAACTTTGAATAATGGCATCCTTGTTTCTGTAAAAAAGAAAACAAGAACAACTTAAAAACTGTATGGATTCCCTATTATAAGAACCTTATCTGGAATATTTCAGCCTGAAGTAACTTTACCTTTTGAAATGTGAATTGATGCTTTTAGAAGGCAGTTTTGAATTTTTTTTTTTCCCCTCACCATTTTCAGATGAAAATTACTAGGTTTTAGATGTTGATAATTTTCTCTAGATTAATAATTTTTCTAGCTTCTGGGTGTTATTTTTAAAATTAGAAAAACTTGGTGCATGGGCCAGAGTTCTCACCGAAGTCTGTTATCTGCTACCTCTTGGAATACCAGGAATACTTGTCTCAGTATTGTGAAACTGTGCCAGCAGTTAGATAGTTTTGGAGCCAGGTGCCAGACACTTATTTGGCCCGCAGACTGCCATGTTAGCATTATTGAGCTTGTTCTCCTAGTGCCCTGGCCATTTCTAATCCCCTGGAAGATTGCAGTGCAGAGCAGCTGGATACTCTTCATCTCACAGCACTATAAAAGGTTTAATAGTCATGAGTAAGGGATGTAATGCCAGGCATAGTGGGTAAAGCAGGCTGAATGCAGAGCAAATGTTCCCGTCGAGGTGGAGCCCAGCAGGGCAAGCACACCCCATGGGGCTGCCTGCTCACCCCTCTGCTTCTGTCAGTGTCAAACGCAGGACCTGCTGTCAAGTGCCAAGGCTCGTTCTCTGTGGTGATGACACGAGGCCCTTCTCTTGGTTACACTCAGAATAGCAGGGTCCTGATAACGGTTTCTCAAAATGATCTTTTACATAACCAAACTTTGCTCTAGCATTGTGTGTTTCCAGCCCTGGTGACAGTGTGCTGCTGTGCAGAGGCTTTGCCTGTTGGATGACGCAGGCATGCTCTAGAGGAGGTGCCATTTGCATACATGATCAATTGCTCAGTTAAGGGAAAAAAAAAAAAAGGGGGGGGGGGGCACGTGAAACCCAGGAAGCTTTTAGAGACACTGTACTTTAAAGTATTTAATTTCTTTCTGTCATATGGTAAATTAATGGATGAAGATAATTCATTGAGTGATGAAGTTGTCCATGTCTCTGTGATTATGTGCTCATGGAGTTCACTTGAAGCTCCCCGATTATAATTGCTTGGTTTAGGATGTTGCTTTCAAATAGCAATGAAGTCTTCATGAAGTGAGCAACCTTTACCGTTGTTCTGTACTATGTGTTCAATGTATTGCAAAGAGCAGTAAAGAGTGTGTCAGAAGTAACATTAGTGTTTAGTAGCATATAGCTATTCTCTGCACTCCAGAGAAGTAAAGCAGATCTTTGACTATTACATATAGAATCTTATACAGTTATTTTTCTTTTGTAAATGGCCATGACCAAAGACTAAAATTTTAATAGAGTTCATGGTATATATTTTTTCTCAAAAAATGGGCAGGAGATATTTTTAAAACAAAAGGTACTGGAAAAAAAGGCTGAGTGTGTTTTTCCACACCTTCCTCTAGAAAAGCAATTTTATTTTCACATCTTTTCTCCGGACCTTCAGAAGCTGCTATGTAGTATGGTCCTGTATCCCCATGCTGAATGCAAAGGGGGATAGTTTGTATTTAATCAATAGCAGATGGATTTATCTAGAGCTTGTTTCTTCATTTTCCTCAAAACTCCTGGTCATTTTTTTAGTATAGAAAATGTACTTCTCTGAAAATTAACCAGGGCATTTGCTGTCAGTTCAAGTAAGCAAGAAGCAATGAGAACAAGAAAAACACAAAGAAAACAGCCTCAAGGGAAGGCTCTGCATAATGAACTTGAAATTGTTACTGCTGGAAATACTGTTGCTGCTTTTTCTGCCAGGGCTGTTACCTCACACAGCAATTTTAGCTTTAAGCAGATAGTGGAGCTTATCTAGAGCATCACTAAAGACCGAGGTTTGTGCTGCTTGATCTTCCAAGCTCTAGAGACCACTGTGGTATGCTGATGGCATTTTTGAAGGGGGAATAGGCCAGGAATAACTCATCATCTTGCTAAAAGTTAAGATGAGATAAAGAACAGGAACAATAAAGCCTATGGAAGCCATATTTTCAAAAGAAATCTACCCCACAAGTGGCAACCCATAAGTGAAATGAATGGGAGGCCGTGCAACTTAAATGATAACAATTTGCTTAGAGATACAGAGATAATCTTCAAGACTTTTAGCACCAGTTCCCAGCTTCCCTTCCTGCCTGATAAGGAAGTATGAGGGAGTTAATTGTGGAGAGAAAAGCAGAGCTGTGGACTGCCTGAGATGCTCATTTCCCAAAGGGACAATCTTTTGCCATGTTATTTCTTGAAGGTGGCCTCACAGAAGCCTTGATTAGGGTTCAAGTCAAGCCTAAATGAGAGAAATACGATGAATGAGAGTCAAAAAGAAATTACAGTGCACAGTGTTGTCAGCTGTTCTTTTTAACTTGTGAAACTCAGAACATGGATGAGTATTTAGTGGTCTTTTTAATGCAGTAACTGCTTTTCAGTGTTACTCATCTATCTGAGCAGTTGCTGTAGCTACGGCATAGCCCTGAGAATTAACAAAGAGGGAATCGTGTATTCTACCACGTTTCCTGGTCCATGTGAAATATTTCATGAACGCTTGTATACCCTAAAGTAGCTGTTAGCTGGAAAGATCTGTGAATGTATACACAGAAATTTCTTTGCTAATGCCAAATAGAGATTATCAACCTTAAATTTTAGGATTTATTTTGTTTAAATGCATTAATATACCCTCAGATATCTGTCATCCAAATGAACATTTAATTCTTACTTGAATCCTATGTTTCTATAGGCATTACGTCATATATGAGAATGTAGTCCATAAAATAAACCTTGTTAGTATTTCAGAAGTGCAGATTTAAGATAATTTATTTATACTGGTGCTGGCTGTTGTAAAGCATACCTGACACTAGGGGAAGTTTGTTTATGGAGTCAGTTTACTGGAAAATCAACGAGGTCAGAGCTACTCTAGCTCTAATATTTGGAATGAGTCAGATTTGACATTTCAAGTTGAAAAAGAGCTCAGAATTTAGAGCCAACTTAAGAATATACTGGATGGATGATTTTGGGAAGGACAAATTAGATCTCTAAATTGACATGCAGTGCTAAAACTAGGAACAGCTTGCCTGGATTCAGAAAATGACTAATACAGAAAAAAACTGAACTTATTTGGGAGAAAGGAATTGGTGTAAGGAATGTGTGCTAAACGCTGTAGGTGTTCTGTGCAGAAACCAAGGAAAGGGACAGGTATTGGGTGGCTGTCAATAAGAATATTACTAGTACAAAACCACCATGAAAATTAATCAGCTAACAAATTAATCAGGAGCTAAGAGGTGAAACAAGAAGAAATATTAATTTTAGATCTTACCCCTCCCAAACTCTGTTCCTGGCTGTCAAAGGGGTTGTCACATCGCAGACAGGATACAATTGCCATGGAGATGGTTATGAGAACTTTTCCTGTAATTTAGATTTTGGTGGGTTAATATTTCTTTTCTATGTTTCCATAAAAAGAAAGGATTATCTAAATGCTAGTTATGAAGTATGTATTAACATTAAATATCTTTATGTAGGGTAATTTCTTTTTTACTGTACCTATATACACTTTATATTATGAACCAGGATTAAGAGCCTTCCCAGTGACTACAGAAGGAAGCTGTAGTACAACAAGGATCTGATTGTTGCCAGTCAGAGGTTAGGTTGATGCCTGTAGGGTGATCATTCTTGTCTTTCTCCTTCTTGTAGCAGTTACGCACGCTACATTTTTATCTAAGGACTGTGAAAATTATTAATCTTCTTTAGAATGCTGGAAATCCTGCGCTTCATATTGTTAGTCTTCAGGTGAAAATTGTTCTTTTCCTTATACTTTATATGCTGTAATTATATGTCAAAAGATTTTCGCAGCCTTAGGGAAGGATGACCTGTGCTTTTAACAGCTGTTAAAATGTCTGTGAGCTAAGAATTTTAATATATATCATTCTTCAGGAAATCTGTATAGTGATCAAAAGGAGTATGACCCTCTTAGACAGAATAAGATAAAAGGTGCTTTTAACATCCTTGTTTTTTTCACTGCAAATTATATTTCTATATCTGAACTTGTGTCACTCTGTCCGAAAGTTTACGTTGTCAGAGCTTTCAGATTCTCCACTGCAATCTTTCACTGTCAGTTTTGGAATAGTCCAAAAACTTTCTGCCCCAAGACTTAGCTAAGAAGTACACAAGTAATTGTTATATTAAACGTCATTTGTTGACTGGTTACAACTCGCATGTACAGTGGAAGGGGTAATGGTGGTCCCTGTGCCAGAGGAGATACAGAAATTGTTCCTTCCTGGAATAAACCAGGCATGCAAATTATGGTAAATGGCAAGAGGGAAATTGCCCTTCTGTTCCTCTACCCTGTAGAGCTGATTATTGCCAGTGGTGCTGGAGAGAAGAAGGAGAAGGAATTGCACTGGAAAACAGAACCTCTCCTGGGATTTACTCAGAATGAAAAAGATTTTCCTTCCATTTCTGAAACATCAGTAGGCTGATTATTAGATGAGCAGCACTTGTGCTAAAGGATGGAGGAAGAACAGCTTTAGCTGAGCTGCTAGTACAGAAAAATACAGAACCTGTAGTTATTGCCAAATTCCAGAACGATTCTATCAAAGTAAGCCACAGAAGCAGAGATGAATGCCTGTTACGCTCAATGGCATATCCCACTCTGATTACTTCAGAGGATAGAGGACTAGGCCTAGTATAGCAGAAGTTTTGTTTTTAGCTGAGTTCAGCATTTTTCTGACCCTTGCACCTATGTACCCACTCTTAAGAGTATTTTTGTTCAACTAAGAACTTGAACATTGCTTCCTGCTGCTCTTGGAGCGGTTTTCTTAGTCCAGGTCACCATCAAAAACAGGAAATGTAACAAGGAAAAACTGTTGCTGGGAGCAAGGACCTAAATGCAGCTGGTGAAGACAGGTCGCTGTATCTCTTTTCCTATAACTGAGTGAGCAGTTCTCCGTTTGCTAACCCCAACTTCCCTACCAACCAAGAAAGAACAACCTGTATTTCTAGATCAGCAGATTCAGAGCCTCTGCTCAGAGTTGGTGAAATTGAGTTTGTAGGGATACCTTCTCTTCGTGTGCTTTCAAAAGGTTGAGCACTGTATATCATAGATGCTTCCTTCGTACTGGAGTCTGCTTTTTCCTGGAGTTCAGAAATCTGCAATAATTTTACAGAAATTTTTTGAGTTTGGGGAAAAAAAAAACAACCAACAAACAGTTAAATATAGAAGCTGACTGTGTTCAGGTTGTCTTGATGTTTCATCATTCCATAGGAAAGAAGGGTGTTACTGTGACTCGAAGCACCAAGATTTTTACTGTTTGCACCTTTATAAATCATATTAAAACTTTGTTTTCATGAGGACTGTAGGGGTCATTGGGCTGAATTCTCCTTACCATTGTCATAATTTTGATGTCCTTGAATTCAAGGTTGAGTTACACTTCATATGTGTACTGATCATTTGTTAATTATAGATGAAGGAACTGTACTGCAGCGTGCTGAAAATTTGCTTGCATCAAAGTAGAGGATACTTGTTAGTTCAGGTATTGAAATTTGTTTCACCTAAAAATTCCACTAGGATCTGAAACTAGTCTAAAGTAAGAGCTGGTGACTGTTCCTATAACAAACTGAATTTTCCTTTTTACACAATTACCATCACAGTTATTTTTGTTATTTGTGCAACATCATTTATAAGAAGCACTTTTCTCCTCTGTGTGTCACAATTTAGCTCAAAGCCATCTATGTAGATCTACAAGTAACTAAGGTCATTAACTGTGCACTGTGCTCATGAGCCATCACCCATAGGTTATTTTTTTTGTAACCAGTGCTGAGTGAACTGTTGTGACCTATTGTGATATACAAAAAGGTTTATAATTTCATGTTAGGTCAAAGATTTAGAAAAACCTAGGCAATGAATCAGATTTGATGTCATTATTTCTTGTATTTGTATAGTATTAAGACTTCAGTTTGCTGGTCTTCATTCCTGTTTATCAAAGTGTGACATACCTATCAATAAGCTTTGCATATAGAAGAGTGGAAGAGCCTTGCCTTGAAGCCCCACAGTGAATCAAAGCTTGAATACAGTGGTCAGTATTTCACCCTTCTGCTCTACTCTCTTTGATCATACCTGTGCTACCTGCCTTAAAGCTTCAGTAGCAGAGGCTTAGATAGATACACACTTAAGGCTTGGCTTTGGCTATTAAGTCTCAATACCATAAATGTCATGAGTAAATTAGTCATGTTTTGCTGTACAGGTAAATACACATCTTAGAGGGGATATTTTACAGTTAAAATCTATATTTTGGGGGTTCTATTTGTGATTTTTTTGTTTTGTTTTTCACCAGCCGTAATATGAATGATCTGTAGACATGAAACTTTATTCATTCTGGTGTAATGAATGTGAAATAGGCCATGCTTAATGTTAAAATATCAGTGGTAACACTTTGTTCAAGCATGAAGAACAAATCTAAAGCCAGACTTGATAAACTTAGCTGGTAAAGTATGAATCAAAACCTGTTAAGTACTTCCTGACAAACCAATCCTCTGATGTGAACAGGAGCTCTGTTGTGTGGTGGGTTTTTTTCTATTTCTGCTCCCCCACCATGGCTTAAAATTTAGAGCTCAACCCTGCGAAGTGCTGAGTGTCAGGGAAAGCCACGTGGGAGCTGAAATGTTCAGCATCTTCCAGGATTAGGCCTTTACTTTGGTCCACATCTTGTGCTTTATGCAATCTGTTGTTCTTGAACTAATAAATTACTTGCTCTTTCCCCTCAACCTGAAGACTAGGTTATGCTATGTTGATTCTCTGGTTGTAGAAGTTTATTCTTTTTCAATGCAAATAAAGTAAAGCAAGCCGTAAGGCATATTTTCCTTATCAGAAGATTAATGTACACAACTTGGTTCACTTATGTTGTCTTTTATACTGGCTTCCTTAAGATGCGATAGCCTTCTGTGTAATACTAGTATATTTTACTTGCTGTAATCTGATGTACTATTTCTCTCCCTTTTTTTTTTCTCATTCCCTAAGATTATCGTTGGAGAAACTGCAGTGTTTTGTCTACAGTTAGCTACAAAGGATTTTGAAAACCAAGAAAAAACAATATTAACTGGAGACTGTTGTTATATAAATCCACTGGTGCGCAGGACCATCAGATTCCTTGGTATGAGCAAAATTAATGCTTTCATTTTCTGAATGGTGAGAGTGATTAATTCTGTCTTAATTTCGACCTGGGGAAAGTATTCAGATAACCATACAACATTTCATGTATAGTCTTAACTTGGGTGCAGTGAGTTCACTCCTTTTGGGTAGCAAAGCTGCTTGGAAGTTTGGATAAAAAAATAGTTGCAGAAACAGTAGTAAAAGCAGAAAAAAAATGGGACCACAAGGGGAAAAACAACTAGTAGGTCTGCAGTAGGGTAAAGTGGAGAAAGGAGATATCTTTGTGTCACATCTGTAGTTGATAGTTTTCTTTTGATTACACAAACACATAGCAGCCAAAGTTGAAGACATTGGGATATAAATGTGTGTTTGAAACCAAGCCTGGAGTTTATTATCGTCTCTAGTAGAAAACTATACAAAATCCATGCTCCACTGAAGTTAGCTGTAACTCCCCCACTGACTTTATATGAGATGTCATCCTTTCTACTTTGTTCATTATAAATGCATTTGGAGGCAGAATTTCCACCACTCAAAATGTCTATTGAATATTCTCGGATGCTGCTTTTTAATACGTGCAGGGATGCCATAGCAGGGCTCAGTTCTCTTTGCTTCTCACTCACAGTTGTGTCTAAGAGAAACAGCTGGAGCCTTGGGGCAGCTAATTAGCTGAAGCCTTGGGGCAGCTAATTCCCGTGTGTGTCCCAGTTGCAGGGGGAGAGAGGGGTTGTGCAGCTGTGTCTGTATTTGCAGTGTTTGTGTAACAGCCATGCCTGCCTTCACAGAGCGTGATTGCTGGCTGTCAACTGGAGTGCTAAAAGTCATTAAGAATGAGACTGTCTTGCATAGGTCCAGAGAATGTGGGGAGTGATGGATGAGGAGCTCCTCCCACTCCAGTGTAATCAGTGTGTAATCAGTGCTCACTTGGTCACAGAAGAAAAAAATAAAAATGGAGAAGGAGGGAAGGGATGAACAATGGCCTCCACAGATGAGGCATCACTACCTTCTATGTGATGTGGCCACCTGTGTTGGGGCAGCACACACCTCAGGGCTTGTTGAAAGGGCTCTTTTGTGCAGTGACTCAGCTAAGCACAATGCACTGCTCATCAGTGTCTAGCAGCTCAGAGTGAATTAATGTTAGTGTGACATCGCTGACCAGCCAGGATTCCAGAAATCATCCTCAGTCCTTTACCTTTCCTGAGGAAAAAACCCTCACCTTTAGAAATGCATGTTTCTGTAGGATCATATCTGCTGTGGTGTACATCTATTAAAGTCCACATGGTGCCCCATGAAGTTGGGAACTGCCAGTACTCATGCTATATTCACAGTGAATTGAATTATGGGAAAGGTTGCATGATCTGCCTGTGGAAATATGGGAGGAAATCTGTAGCTCAGGTGGAATTTGAACATGCGCCTGCTGGCTTTGCCTCCCAGTCAGGGTGCTGTGTTTGCATTTCCTTTCACAGCTCATTTTCTGCTTCCAAAAGGACAGAAAGGGACCTCAGAATAGCAGAAAAATGTTTTCTTTTAAGTAATCAGATTCATGTATTTCCATTCTAATGAACAAGTACACATGCTTAATGCTTTGCTGATATATCTGATAACTCTTTAGCATAAGTAGCTCCTCAAATTTATAGATCTTCAGCTCACTGTGTTGGTATCATGATTAATATGCCATGTATAGAGATGTTCCCAGTAGCAGGCAGATGAAGACAACTTGCGCATGGCAATATTGCATTATTCGGTACTTCAGCTCCTTTACAGCTGCAAGGGAAAAGAAAATCTTTGTCCAGTATGTGTTACAACTTTTCAAGTTGCTTCTTCATCAGGGCCTGAGTTCCTTGCTTCTCAAGCAGATTTATAGGGTGAAGAATTTGTCTCTGTCACTTCTGTTTAGTGAACATGGGGAAAAGTTAAGTACTGGTATAGCTCGGTACCCTGAACAGTGGTGATTCATGGCTAGGGGGCCTAGGAAGGCAGGCTCCTTGCATAAGAGGTGAGGGTGCTCCGAAGAACGGAGGGAGATCAGGTGTGTGGGTCCGTTGCAGTGTTGCTGTTGCAGTTCTGTAGGGAGGTGCTATCTGCAATGTGAGCCAGGATCTTTAAGGTACAATACACATGAGGGTTTTTCCTATTCTTAAATGGAAGAAGCTGGTATATTACTATCATAAATACTATAATATGTTGCCCTGAGGTGAAATTGTCAGGAAATTTAACTCTTTGTTTTCCTCTTTAGGAATTTACGCATTTGGACTGTTTGCTACGGACATCTTTGTAAATGCTGGACAAGTAGTAACAGGGAATCTTGCACCACATTTTCTTGCACTTTGTAAACCCAACTATACAGCACTTGGATGTAAACAGTATACACAGTTCATCAGTAGCGTACATGCCTGTACTGGAAATCCAGACCTTATCATGAAAGCCAGAAAGACATTCCCATCCAAAGAAGCAGCCCTAAGCATATATGCAGCTATGTATCTGGCTGTAAGTATATTGTACTTTTTAATGTCACTGTATTTTTGAGAGCAGACAGCTCACTATGGGGGGAGAAGGGAAGAATGGGGAGAAGATAACTATCGGCTGATTTTATATATGTAAACCTTTTATGAGTTACTGTGAGGCTTTTGAGAATTTGATTCATTGGACTTAATTGTGTCACATGCAGATGTAGTGGTTCTCTGAGCCTTGAAAGCTAAGGCAATGCTGAGAGAAGGCAAGTTGCCCAAAAAGAGAATTAAATTTAGGATAACTAGGTGTTTGGTTTACTTTTTCCTCATTTCCAGAGAATGTAGGAGAAGGCTTTGTTGGATGGTGAAGAATAAGAATAGGGATTGCCCATGTTCCTTTCTGTGTTTTAACCCAGTACAGATAAGCAGAATTGCAGACAGCCATATTCTTGGGGTGAAGCAGAAAAGTGGGAATATGTAAGTGTCTGATCTCTGCAGGTTTCCCTGAGATCTGTGCATGTCTTTAGGTGTCAAAATCGGTAGGTACCTCAGTGCTCATGCAAAGTCAGTTTGACACTTATTCTGCAATGAAGTGGGCTACAAAACAATCTGGCCCTTCTTTCCTCTCTCCGATGTAGGGAGTAATGAGCAGGGCTGGGATAAAAACTGGTGTTTACTGCCTGGCATCAGAGCTGTTCAGAGGCTATTGAGAAGTGTGGGGAAGTAGGTGAGAGGCAGAGTGACTAATGACTCTCACTCAAGTAACTCTCTGCAGTACTCCCTGGCTTAGTTTGGAGTACACATCATTCTAGTCTTAAGCAGAAGCAGATCTTTTCTTAGTAAAGTTCTTCCCAGCGCATGCCTCTGGGAGTCTCTTACCTGACCTGTGCTGGTAATCAGTCCTTGTAGCACTCTAGATGGGCCCAGGGCTCCCCTGATAGTGTCAGTGGGTAACTAGGCAAATGTCTCTGCTTATTGCAGGAGTCATGCCTTAAACTCCCCCAGTATTTGAATAGTGGCCTGCCTGTACGCATGTGTGCATATATGTGCATGTAAATATGTGTGTTTGTGTCACTTTTGAGCATATATTTAATGAGTTGACTTTTAATTCTTGATTGATCAGGAAACTGATACTTGCTAACATGACAAAGTTCCCAACTCCATGCTTCTGTTTTACAACCAGTTGCTTAAAATCTGCAGTTACTGACAGTAACATTTACCAAAACTTCCTTCTGAGCAATGTCTGTTTAAGAGGTGTGGATCAGTCAAGTGTTATCTGCAAATAAGAGATGAGCAATAAAATTCTATTCTAACTTGAGGCAAGTGTAAGTCTCCTAATAGTATTGTCTTTATTTGGGGAGAAATCTAAGGCTTTGCTTCACTGAAACATACCTCTAAATTTGGAGCAAGCTATTTTAGAAAATATTCAGCATTCTTCATTTTAATTGCTCCTATTTTTCTCGTCCATCTGTAAAGTTGGATTTCCACCATTGCCATGAGTCACAGTAACTAAAGGAAACCAACTGTTCAGCTACTGCAAAACAGGAAGGCAAATAGTAATAATACATTTTAAAAACCAAAAGTAGACATTAGTAAGGTCTAATACCTAGTATTGATGGCTTATGACATGAGCAAGAGTACTTCATGCAAACCTTATGTTGTATGTGGTCAATATAGTTAGAAACATCAAAAAATAAAAATTGCGGTGATCTATTTCATGACTTTCTAACCTTTCAGTAACTGCAGAAATTAATATATCTTATGTCATTACTCTATTGCTGCAGACACTGTCATCATTTAACTGAAGTACTATAAACTGCTCTCAGGATTTCTGGATTCTTATAGGCTGCCTAATAAAGTGAATTGCTATGATGTATCAGCTGATTTGTAGCCTGCAAATTTAAGTCCTTGATGCAATATTGGCAGTCCTCTTTTTTTTAAAAAAAATTAAAATCTAAAAATGTTGCATGGTTGCAGCTAAAAATTTTATTTGTTTTTTTTACGAAAGCTTATTACACACCAGGGAAAGAAATGCAATGTTCCAATATTTGAGGTCATGTCCTTACGCTATCCTGATGTTTATCAGGATAGTTGGCCCTGAATAACAACTTTATCATCACTATTCACTGGAGTAGAAGGTCTAAACAGTAGCCTAGTCTTTGTATGAGCCATGGTTCAACAGTTATTGAGAGCATGGACATAAAGAGCTCCATATATTACTCAGCTGGTATTTCATGAGCATATAATCTTTGATACAAAATGTGCTTTCTTTTTGGTTAACAGAAATATTGGGAGAGAGGGAGGAACATTTCAGCCAGCTGTGCACAAAACCAGCTTAAAGACATAGATAGGCAACAAGCTGATCCAGAGTCCTTGCTCTCTGAGGGGGCGAAGTAAACAACGTCAGACTTGTGTGATTTCACAGATCAACCCATTTAAAAACAAAGCCTATGCTTTATCTAATAATTCCCCTATCTCTTTCCATTGAAGTGCAGCTATGTCCTTATGACCTAGCATCTGTGCATCTTGTCTTGTTAACAATAGCTTCTTTTTTCATTTAAGTTCTTGAGTCTTCCTTCCCACCCCCCCCTCCCCTTTTGAGAGTGGGTGGCTGCTATGGTAACTCTGAATTCCCCTCTTGCTGAAAGTACAGTCTTCTTCAAACAATTGTATTGCTAATATTTAGACCTCTCTAATGTTTACCTCAGTTACTTTCTCTCAGTACCTATCAAGAAAGACTTGGCAAGGAAATGTTGAATGGCAGCACTATGGTCAGGCTTTTCTCTACCCAAACACAGACACTTTCAAGGATGCATTACCTGTCTTCAGACTCAGGTTTATTTTTCCCAGTGTACCAGAGTCTTCAAAATGAACTACTGCAAATCTGTTCCAGACTCTCTAATCAAGGTGACTGCTACCTGGATTTCTACTTCGGTGTCTGTTCAACTTGTCTTGAATCTTTTGCTTGTCTTTGTTTGAGTTGGGTTAATAAGTTGACTGCATCTGCTTTTGTTTCTTATCAGCACTGCAGTTCACCCTTTCTCAGCTGGAACAACATCTGCTAACACAGGTATTAAAGCAAATGCTGCAAGTTTATTAAGTAGAATATAATTGTATAAACCTCATTTTTATATGAGCTGATATAACTCATCATTTACAGCTTATCATTTCATAAGCTGATGTAGCCTGGACAATTAGAGGTATATTTTGAAGCAGCCAAGTGTGTACATACTTGGGTTTTTTCCACAACTGAGTCACAGAAATGACGACTCATGAGCCTTTGGTAGGATTTTGAAGTGATATATGAAGATTCAGTCTATTCCCATGGATTTAAGTATGAAGCTTGTGACTAACAGTTGTCCGTTGGTGCCACAGACTTAGGGGATTGGTCATTGCTAGTTGTAGTTTAAGACATTTTAATTCATTCTATAAAGTTTTGCCTTTTTGTTGTTTTATCCTTATTGCATTGGACAAAAGCAGTTGGCAGCCAGCCTGTCTGTAGGATAGAGTTTGAACTCGGTGTTACCACATCACATTTCAGACTTGCTTTGGATTTGTAATGGTAGAGGTTTAATGTCTTGATAATTAACATAACCCTTCCATCTGTAGGCTGCTTTTGTTGCTTTGTACTGTGAGCCCTTGGCCTCAACTATGGCCTCAGGCAGGGCTAGAAGGTAAAGCTGACAAATAATTTTTTCCTCTCAGCGAGCATTTGCTGGACCTGTGATCATCTTTTCTGTACAGTTCTTGCTCCTGGCATTCTGCTGTATTGTCTTTGCTGTTTACTGTGTTTGCAAGTCACTGGGAAGACAGCAAGGCAGTCTAGATCATAGTGCTGGCAACATGGTGACATTCTGCTCAGTGTCACTCCTTGATCCAGTCTTTAGGTGTGGGCCTCATCTCGCTTCTCCTTTGTTTCAAAGTGCCTGCTTGGCTCCTGCTCAGTTGGCAGCTGATGGAGGTATAACAGGCCTCTCTTTGATAGGCCTTAGGTAGTGTTCAGGAGGAAAAGGAATAGCAGAGTCACCTTGTTGAGTCATCTTTGTCCATTTTTTGTCAGAAAATTGGAGAATGAAGGGATTCTTTTGGCTGCTTTTGAGGGGCAGTGTTAGGAAAGTGGAATTTCTTTTCTGTATCTTGTGCAGCAAGTAAAAGTATCCCTTAGCGTGTATCACAATATATTGGGTGTATTAGTTACTTTCAGGCTGTATAGTAAAATAACATTACAATTTGATTCAGGGATTTATCTAAAGACCTCTAAATATTTTTTGTCAGTCAGTTGTTCGTTACAATTCAGGTACTCAAGGTAATGACCTCAGCTTTAGTATTTGGGTATA
The DNA here is from genome assembly GCF_003259725.1 of Athene cunicularia. NCBI lineage: Eukaryota > Metazoa > Chordata > Aves > Strigiformes > Strigidae > Athene > Athene cunicularia. Next base: position 20,693,543 of record NW_020799109.1, on the reverse strand, counting down.
TTTTACAGTCCTGGTACACTGAAGAACAGTTTTTCCCTTCTCTGTTTTTTTAGAGTTACAACTGTGGGGACCTCACATGGGAAACTTGATAGTAAGGTCCAAAATTTCTAGAGCTTTTTGCCAGCAAAAAGCAAGCAACATTTGCAAGAAAACCCTTTTGCCAGCCCAGACCCCTAACTTTGAAAGTTGTCTAGAATCTTCAATAATTACTGCAAACTTGTAGTATGGAGTATTTCTCCATACTACAAATTTATGTAGAAAGCTGGAGGAGGCTTCAGAAGCACTAAAAAAATCTTCAGTGGGCAGTTGCAGGAAGGCCCAGATAATTTGAGAATATGATTGTGGTTTGCTCTAGAAATAATGTGACACAATAATTAATAAGAGGCTGAAGAGCTTTTAGATTGTCAAACAGGATTCTTAACTAAATGTTGAACCTGGTTATAGACTACTGTCCACTATAGCCCACTACTTTTTAGCTTTTTGATCTCAAATTACCTCTTTGCATGTAGGTATTATGAATATTGAAAGTTGTGCATTCCTTAGGTGGAACATCTATAATACTACTTACATGAATGAGTAGTTCAAGATTCATTCTTTAATGATAGCACATTATACAAGCAAGACAAAAGACAAGATAATTTATATTTGAAGTGCTGCCTGGAATAGGTGCCTGTACAGTGATTCCTTCATTTTTCTGCTTGTTGCTTCGTGAGTCATTATAGTCTGCCCACTAATGGACTGGTCTGTCTCTTTGTCAGACCCCCAGACCATCTGCTTCAGGGAGGACTGAAACAGCAAGCACAAATGGGGTCTTTCTACCTGCATCCCTGGGCCCCAGGCTGATGAAATCCACTAGGAAAATTAACCTTGCTCCTGACTGGTGCACCCAGCCTGATTACTAGCTCCACTCTAACTAAAATGGGACTCTGGGACTTGTTACATGTGTGTCTGTGGGCATAGATGTTTGTGTGGGTGAGCCTAAAGATAGCTGAAAGAAGATGATGAGGAATAGCTTGCAGCATAGCTGAGGAGGCTGCTTTGTCCTGCACTTGACATACAATTTCTGTTCTTCTCTTATGTGTTTTGGAATGATTTTGTTTGCACTAGATTTTAGGACATATTTCACATGAGTCAGACTTGCAACATGACACTTTTGAAAGCTTTCCCAGTACAAGCTTAAGTGCCAACACTGTGATTAGTCCTTATATTATGACCAGAGGCAATCATGTCAGAAACCTCACAGGTAGCTTTGTCTTTAGTGATGATTCTGATTCTCTGAAATACATGTTTTCAAAACTACTTTAATTAAAGTTTTTTCTTTCAATTTATGAGGCTCTGAAGACTTCACTTCCAGAATCTTGAAGACTGAAGGTGAAACGTTTGTGTTTTCCTGAAAATCTAGTAAATATTGGTATATAAAACAGATAACATCCACCTCCTTTTGACTCTCTGCCAGTGTCTACTTACGGGTATTACCTTTATATCTTCTCATTCTAAAATCTTATTTCAGGAAAAAGGCAAAGCAATATCAGGAGTTCTTCAAGAGAAGGTTCACTACTGATCTGATGTTGCAGAAGAATGCGCAGCCTTATAACTACTGTATCAGTTCTTGACCTTACATACAAAATCTCTGCTGTTGGTCTTGTGGTTTACTAATTCAAATGATTTCTTTAATTAGATTCCTTCTCTCTCAATTTCTGTTCTTGAAGGAAATTGAGATGGACTTGTTTGGTGAACATCTTTAGCCATGTAAAAGTTTCTGTGTCATTCATTCTCACTAATGTTGTAAATCACTGAGCTGTTTTCATTTGTTGGTACTGCAATTAATATTTATGAAAAGTAAGAGAAGAAAAATCCTGTCATCTTTTCAAGATGTTCTTTGTCAATTACTGACTGGGTTGGTTTATAGCTTTCCTTTCAGAATCCAGAAGAAAAGACTGCTTAATTATATTCTTAGTGCAAATCAGATCTTTGACTGAGTTGCCTAAGTTAATATATTGTATTATACGAGAGCTGCAAGAGATCAAGTTTAAAAATGGACATCTGTGAATCCTGCCTTGGAAGAGTCTAGATTTGCTATGTGGAGTTTTGCAAATACAGACTTTTCATTCCACTGTTTCAGGAAAAGTTTACTCTGTTTCTATTGATCTTTGATAATTTTTTTAATATAATACTGTTCTTAACATCAGTGGTGTCTGTTCTTTAAAGAAGAGATAGAAATAGTACCTATGCTGGCAGAACCCTCAGGTTATTTTGAATAATGGACTGGCATGACAACTTTGACTGCACATATAGGAAGGGGATTGACAAATGGAGGTCTTCATCACTCATGTGAGGCACAACATGAGTCTGCAGTTGTTTCTGCTCAGTCTGTTTTAAGTAGAGGTTTGAAGGACATGCTTGATTGTAAAAAGTTTCTAAGAATTTTCTGTAGACTGTTTTTCAGTTTTAGCTTTGTGTTAAAAATGTTGATGTTTGACTGAAGTATTGCAGAATCAAGAATTTGTATTGTAATGTGTTTTGACTTCATAAAAATTGAGGTGATCATCTTGGGCAATGACCAGGTGTTACAGAGGACTGAAATGTATCACTAAGACCTGACCTAAACAAGCTACACTCTTTTTTTGAGTTGATTTTTCATTCTCAGCAGTTGTTTTGATTTAATGTGCCACAATATAGAATTAAATGCAGAATAGCTTCTAGCTAACTTCACCCAAGCTGTATTTGAAATTTAGTGATATTGCTGTGTATTCAAAATACTAGAATATTTTTCCCTAGCACCAGATGATGTTCTAAAATGTAGTGTGAATGTGGATAATGGTGGTAGTATCCAGGAGTACAGTGAGACTCACTAAAGTAGAAGGTTGCTGAGTAACTCAATGTGCACTGCTGTCTGTAGCTTGAAGAAAACCAGGGGCTAAAAAGCTGGAAATTAAAGTTGTAGTTGTCTTATCAGCATTCCACATGGTAAGAGTAACTCACTGAAGAGAGACTGCAAAAATATAAGGAGCTAAAATGAAAGAATAGTCAGCAAAGGGAGAAATGCTATTTCTAAAATGATCTAGGAAGAAGAGAGAAACATGCCAGAACTTTTTTCAAACCTTTGCTCTGTCTGCATTAGTTGAAAGCTTGCTACTAGTGTGCTGTTCATCATGTAAGTACACTGAAGATGTATGTGTTGCAGTTCTGCTGTGATTTTAAACTTAAGCTTTGATTTGTCCTCTAAGCTATGGATCTTTCTCTAGTGTTTTGAACAAAATTACTGTCAGATGTCGCTCTTTTCAAACAACCTCTGGCCATTACTTCCTTAATTTATCATAAGTGTAACCATGATTCCTAACTTCTTCTTGACTGGATTATTGCAGCACTTCGTAACTGATTACCCACTAAATTCAGCTGGAGTTTCAGACAAAAGTTCATACAAAAAAACCCAAAGGACTGCCCATTTGTTGACCAAAAAGGTACTGGTTCTTCAATGCAGATTCATCAGTTTCCCTTTGCAGTTCAAACTGATGGCATTACATATTTGGAGTCTCTAGCATAACTCCATAGAAAATATTTGCATTCTTCAGTTAAAAAACTTCAACTCTGTCTAAAGGTAAAGGTTTTAGGGATTTCAACGGTTGAACTGGAGAAACATCTTATACAGAAAGTAAATACTTTATTCTTAAGAATCCTGTTAGTTGAAGTATAATTTTTCAGTGTGGAACATTCATGCAGCCTTATTGCCAAGATTCAAGAGAATAGAAACTCAGAGATTTGGTATTCATTTCTTCCATTGTCCCATCAGAGCTTGGAAAGTGCTGGCTTAAACCTAGTAGTCTTTATGTACACTCTTAGGGCAGAAGAGCTCTGTCATCAGGCAGTGCTTTTAACTGAGTAGTATTTATTGCACAGCGAGAGTTAGAGTGCAAGCAGGGCAGATTGGTTTCTCAGAGTTTGATGCATAGAAGTTTCTGAATTTAGATTGTTTTTTGTGCTGGAGGGGATTGGTACTAAACATCCTCAATCACCATCTGTGAAGTACAGGGGTGTATTGCTTCAGCACTGGTTGAAACTGTTACATGTTACAAAAGTAGATGCTGGCATTTAGTTCAATTTTCACATCTTTTTGATACATCTCTAGTTAATCACACAGAGTTGTGTATGAGGAAGAAAGGCATTTGCTAATAAAATAAGACCTTGATGTAGCCCCTTCCAGGGTAAAGATCTTTTTCTATTATTGTCAACACTAAGCAATAAAAAATCAGTCTCTTTACCTCTCTGCATAAATAAATACATAGTTTGGAAGTAATAGGATAGGATTGTCTAATTTGCCTGTTCTTTTGTGGGCTTTTCCGATCCACTTACAATATAATTTTGCTGCAGAGGTTTTATTCACCAATTAGTGGGAGATATCCATCAGTCTTATACTTTTCTTCCTTTCTAATTTTCAGATGTATATCACCAACACAGTAAAAGCCAGAGGAACAAGGCTTGCAAAACCTGTTCTGTGTTTGGGCTTAATGTGCTTGGCTTTTCTTACTGGAATCAACAGAGTAGCAGAGTATCGAAATCACTGGTCAGATGTAATAGCAGGATTTATAATCGGAATATCTATAGCAGTATTTTTGGTAAGTGTATATCTGTGTCACTTCTGTTTAAAAAAAAAAAAAAAAAATTCAGTGTATAACTTCGTATCTTTAAAAAAAGTATTGGTAGCCTCAACTTTTCAGGCAACTAAATGACAAAAGAGGTGTTTTGAATTTTTTGTTTTAGTTGATTATCAATTTCCTTAGTTATGTTTACATACACTCAGAAATGTGAAGTCAAGAAAGGACTGATCAAACGATCTCTTTTGACTTCCTTATAAACCAGATTATAGCATTTCAACCAGTAATTTTTGCATCAAGCCCCACTTGAAGCAAATGTATATCCTTCAGATTAACATCTAGTGATGGTTTCATGTATAAAGTATTACATTTTGTATAGTGATGCCTACACTGATCAGAGAATGAGTAGCATTTCTTTTCTGTCTTTAAAGTAACCTTATTGAATTTCTTCCATGCTAGTTCAGGTTTACATCGAAATTTTATGTTATTCTTTATCAAAAAATCCTTGTTTAGCCTTTTCCTTTTCTTGGAACTGTGTTCCAAAAGCAGATCATTTGTCATAGCTCATAATGACTAGTGTCTGTGTCAGAAAGCTGTGGTTAATCGATTAATCACCTTCACCGATAACTTCAGTGCAAGACTTACAGCATAGAGTAGTCATTGCTGTTTACTGCCTGCAGGTTTGTCTCCCTGGCAGCTTGTAATAGTACTAAATATGCCTTTGATTTTGCTTCCCCATGAAAACACAACTGAGCTTGATTCTTGGATCTCAAGGTCTTGATCTCAAGATCTTGGATCTGAGGACTTGGCTTGGCTGAGAACTTTCACAGGGATGGCTGAGGTGGGTGTTTCCACACCTCTGAGAAACATGAGGGCAGCTTTAGGTCTCCTTTAAAATATAGCTGCTTGCAGTTCCGAATGTTCCTTCCACACAACGTGTCTGGGAGTTATACTTGGTTGTTCCATTTGAAGAAGCTTTTCCATTCTGTTTGTGTCCATAAAATCATGAAAGATAACAATTAGAAATCTGTCCCAGCATTTTTTTCTTGTATTTTGTGATGTATATTGTATAAACTCCTTTGAGTAGCATGACAACAAATTTAGTTGTGTTTTGAAGAAAATATAGCAGGCAAACATTATTAGTGTTTCTACTAATTCACACACTCAGCTGAGCAGCAAATTTGTATGTATCGCATTTCTAAATCCCTGTGTGAAAGTCACTGCTGTCCTGAGCAGGTTTAGAGTTTAGTTCAAACTTGGAGATGCTCCTCACCCTCTTATTCTCACCTTCTCACGCTCCATTTGAGAAAGTCTTTGCTGGTCAAAACTTACATGGTACTGGCCATTCATAGGAATTTAAGGTTATGCCATATTCTGCTGCGCATGCTCTGGACGTCTATTCATGACATGGCTAATAATTGGTATTCTATTATTCAGCTTCAGTAATGGATTTGCTTTTAGAGAAGAGGGTTTTTTGGTTTTTGACTGATGCATGTAACAATAATTGATAATCTTTTTGTCTTGAAATATTAATTAAGGATTTTCTGTAAAAGATGAACTTTACATTTCTGTGTTTCTACTGTAAGCTGTGACTAAAGCTGGTGTCAGTTCTGCTAATTATAGATGTCAGGATCAAAGCTCAAAAAAATGAGTTGTTCCTTAGCTATTCTGTTTATCTTCTAATCCCTTCTAGGTGGTTTGTGTGGTAAATAACTTCAGAGGACGTCAGCCAGAACATGAACATTCTCATATGGGTAATCTGGCCCAGATGCCCATGATCAGCATACCCCGAGTAGAAAGCCCTTTAGAAAAGGTAATGTCTGACTTTTTTAAAAACAATTAAATAAAATGTAGCTTTTCTAGAAGGATGATCCCAAATTATCTTGACAAGAATGCTGAGGTAATCAGATTGAATGTAAGGAAGCATGGCAGTGAAGGGGAAAGAAGGGAAGAATTAATTCAGAGACACTCCTTGGGAGACTTTTCATGTCACCTCCAAGAACAATTGCTTCATATCAGTCTAGTTTACTGCTGTAGCCACTAAGTCCATGGAGTCAGACTGGGCAGATCTGAGGCCCTCTTAACATCTGTTTCTTGCATAAGTTTGATTAATGCTTGGGCTGAGAAAGAAAATCTAACCCCTGAGCCCAAGGGTTTATGCAATTCAGGTATGAGTGGCATTAATCCTATTTCTCTGGGGTATGTCCTCAGGCTAGTGTAGAGCATGGGATGCAGTCCCTTCTGGATCAGCTGTAGGGCTTTTATCATCAGCACGTCCTAGCCCCAGGACAGGGTACCCACTTGGAAATGCTGGGGATCTGTCATCTGCTCTAGCAGGGCAAACAATGAACACAATAATAGTAGGGAGTAACATGGGTCATACAGTACACAAAAGCTGTGTTTCCTTGCCAAAGCAAATGAGGTTTTGGACTAGGACATGCTAGTGATAGTCTCCTGGATATGCGAGACTTTCTTCGTGAGTAAGTATTGTGATGTGTTTAAAATTTATTTTATTTTTTGTAATAAAAATTCATGGTATTTGAAGATGATGTTGTAGTATGTACAAATCTGAACAATTTTATGAGCAAGCAAGCACTGAAATAGATTGCATAACCAAATAAAACATTTAAAGCATTTTTACTACAGGGAAAGTTTGAACTACTAATGCAAAATTTGAAAGTAGTTCTACTTTTTCTAATTACTTTTATCTGTCATTATTTGTTAAAATTTCTTGTGTTATGCCCATGTTGAAAGATAGTTAACAACTCTACACTGGGTAGAGCACCAAAAGCATGTTTCTGTGGCACTCTTAAATCCAAATTAATACTGATATTTTTACTTATGAGGTATAAGGAGAAATGTTTTTAACCACTTCCCAGTCTGGTTTAGTCACCTGGAAGTGTTGGAAGTTGTCCTTTTGTAAGGATTGCTGCTAGCCCTGTGTTTGTTTTTCCTTCCCTTGAAGGGAAAGATTTCTTTTCAGAGTAATCTAACACGCCTTTTTGTACCGAACGTGTCTAAGCTACTTCTGCTGATATCTTGTCATAAGGAGGTCATAGTCTCATTTGGTTGAACAAGCATTTAGATGATGAATGTGTATCTTCAAAATAATCCATTCAGTAAACTTTCTGTAAAACGTCAAAACAAAACAAGATGCCAGTCGGCCTAGGATATATCTCATTAATAAGAGCATGTCTTATTTATGTGCTAGGCTCTCCTGCAATAGAAGCCATTTCTGCTGCTCAAAAGCCATCATAGGTAATAAATGTAGGTTCTCTGGCTGTTGAAATTTTTAGATTTTTTCTGGGGATAATGACCTCATGTTAACTAAGTGTTTCTACCTGATTTGACACCTTGCTCATGATGAACAATGCTTTTTCCCTGAGATTTGGCCTATGCAAGATTGAGATGTTGTAGAGGAAGAAGCTATGGGAGAGTGTGGAAGGGTGGTTTCAGGAATAATGTTTGCTCTGCTACAGGATGACCTTTACAGTTTGTGAGCTGCCCAGAACTCTGTGATCAAACTTCTTTCCTTCTGAACCCATATTCCTATGGCAGTAGAGGGTAGCTGTTTTGCTGTCACAGAACTTCTCTCTAGGTAATTAACTTGGGGATTGTCCACAGGGTGTTACACTCGGTGAGATTTCAGTGTATGGGTACATCTTTGTCTACATTGCAAAGCTTTTCCCCTTTCCAGACAGAGGGCATGAGTTAGGAGGATGATAACATGGACTCTTTGGTATTTGTTGGGAAATGGTTTCTTCTGTTTCCACTTTCAGAAAGTTTAAATTTGAATTTGCAAATAGTTGATGAAAAAGTTAGTTATGAGTGCTTTAAGTGTTGAGTTTTTGTAGATTTTTTTCTTTTTATTTTAATGTTTAGTCTAAAGTTTAGTTAGAAGCCAGACCCTGTTAAAGAAAATGCACTAAGAATAATACTTACGTGAAACTAAGGTCTAAATTGAGCCATCACTACAAGAATTATTAACTTAGTCTCTGCTTTTTAACTTCCTTCTTATTTTACATCCTTTGTTCTTCTCTGGAGAGAGAGGGGTGCTAAATAATTTGTGTGCTACTTGCCTCTGCCTACTTTAGCCACCTGCAAGTTACTTTTCACATTTCAGTTAGGGCTGTTCCAGTTCCATTTTCTGAATGCACGTATATTTACATTTGGCTTATTTTAAATCCGTTTTTTCTTATTCTCAGTCTGCAAGCTCCTGTGCTGTTATTAAAGACAGCTTACTGTCAGAAATTAGCTAACTAAGACTAGCACAGTTTTGACTGACAAGTTACCATGGGCTGAAGCAGTGCTCACATGAAGCAGTGCAACTCTGGTATTTAAAAATAACGATATGGTTATCTGGGAGCGAGCAATTCAAAGATGCTGTCTTAAAGAATTGATTCATTAGAAATGCCTACTAGAAGGGACCTCACTTACTGCAATTTTATTATAAATTCACCTGTAAATGAGTAAACATGTGGTGCATTACACAGACCTGTAGACACCTTATTTTTGTGTTTCCTGATCTGCTGCTTCCTATTCCAGTGGCTTTTTTTCCTGCTGGAGAACGAAAGCTTTTGGCATGCTCTTCACGCTGCTGCTGTCGTGAGTTCTGGTGGAGGTCAAGAGCTACATTTGAAGTGCACTTAAATAGGAATAAGTGTACTTGTAATATTCTGAATTGAGCTGCTGCTGGTTAATGACAAGGGTAGATCACTGTTTGCATGACACTTCTGTTTAATTGTGGTGCATGCAGATGATTAAACTGTTCTGCACGGGTACCCACTTCTCATGTGCTTAAATAAGCCATAGTTGCAGAGCGTCTCCTTGAAGAATCCTTGCCAGAGCTGGCTCAGCAGTGCAGACTTATTGCTTTCACCTTAACTACATTCATCCTCAGAATTAATGAAATGCATGAAAGTCAAGAAACATCATCACTCACCCATCTGCTTCTTTTTCTCTCCTGTCTCTGACCTTCATCATCTCTTACAAGACAATTCGTGTTTCAGTTAGCTGGCACTGTGCTACAGAGAGGAGGTTCTCTCCCTACCACAGTAAAGGTTAGACACTCCTGTTCTTTTGCAAGAGTTACTGGGAAATAGGGATATTCTAGGTGGTATTGGGAAGAGTTAAAGTCCAGCTTCATCCAGTGCAGTCACAAACTATTTTTGCTGTTTTCTGTTGCGGGGGAGACTGACATTATTTCATGCTAAAGTCACCTGAAATTGGCCAGGGTTTACAGAGTGCTTGTACACGTCTTGTATTTTTTTTTTTTTTTTTTTTTTTTTTTTTAAATCAGTATTCTTGCTTTGAAAACAAATCAAATAAAAGGGAACATGGAGCATTTACGGCTAATTGAGACAGTAGATAGACTACTGATGTAAGAGGTTTTACAAGGAAGTTTTGGGTTATGAGAGTCACTGTGGTTCATCTCCTGTGGGATGAGATGATTACAGTGCTTTCTGTAGCTACTCAATTTTACTTACTTGCACAGTGAGTTCTTTGCAGTGCTCTGTTGACAACTAAGCTGCATTTATCCCCCGAGTCTCTGCTTGGCATTCCTTCTTAGTGCTGCTTCTGTCAGCAATGCACAAACCATGTTCCCAAACACAGTCACCGTTTCTTGTTACAATGAGGTTTCTTACACTCCACCCATAGGACTGACTCCAGCATAACTGTGAACTAGAAACAGATAATTTAGTCTCTCTCTCTCTCTCTCTCTGCCATTTCTAAGTTTTAATGGTGATAAGTATTTGGAATTCCTCTCTCTACATACAAAATTCTTGTTGCCTATCATACCAATTGCTAGTGACTATCAGGGTTAATTGTCTCAAAAATTTTGTTGAGTTTGATGCTGTAATTCTTGTTCTATTGTGTACGTGCCAAAGGTCATGGTGGTGATAAAACATTTTAACAATAGTAAGTATAGATATTGCAGTGGATTCTGTTAGTATTTTGAGACTGGGGAAACTTTCCCCTTCTGTTTTTAAGGTATAATGTATTTTCTCCATCTTGACTATTCAGGAAACATAGAACAGCTTCCTTAGTGTCAGAAGAGTGTATTTTAAACTTTGATTCTCAGTGTTATTGCTTTTTCCTTGGTCTTAAGCATTTTGGTACTAAGAAGTCTTTCATTGGTATGTGCACTTGTGTAGACACAGCATGGCCTAGGGAGTCTGGTCTGGTTGCTGGGGCTCTCCAGGGACACTACCTGCCTATCACTGAGCTCACAGATTAAAAGCAAAACACAAAGATGTTTTAGCTCATCATGCTATGGGCCGATGAGGGAGAGGGTATGTGTCTCTGTTGCATAAAAATATTTTAGCTGAGCAGTACCCTAATACTGTTGTGCTTGATGTCCAAAAGTGTACCTAGGTATCCATGCAGTGTTTTAGTACATGTGTATGTGTGTCTCCAGCAGGGTTTGACTGGAGCCCATGTACTTACATTAGCTTATAGACAGGTTCTCAGATTTTTGTTGTCATAATGGTTCTCTCTTGATAATACAGTATGTTAAAGGAGATGTAATACAACATTGTTTCATACATGGAAACAATCCAGGAGAGTCAGCTCATAAAAGACTGTAAGCAGTTTTGTTTCGATGTCTAGCATTTGATTTTGCATTCATGTCCTACTCTTCTGCTTAAATCTATTTCTGGGGAATTGTGTAAGAATTATTTCTGTTTAAATACAAACTGATCCCCACATCTACTGTTCAAATAAAATAATACTTAAATATAGGAAATGGAATAATATATTCAGTGTGACCTCCTCAAATATACATATTGTAGGTGTTACAGAATCAAGGTATTGGTAACAATCAAGAAGATCCTTTGCAACGAAACTCCCTCAAAGCACGCATCATTAGGTTCTTCTCCTGGATATCAGGAACGGACCGTTTTGAGCATCTTCATATAAGGCAATGAACTTATGTGTGCGAGAGCACACTTGAGTGTTTGTGTGTGGAATTTGAAGCAAAGGCAGATGCAGTGTGGTGGCAGCATTCTGTGCAGGTCTGCAATGTTTTAAATGGGGAATTTCCCTTGAACTTATTCTTTTCACTCAAAATGCAATTCCTTGAGTAAAAGCATAAAATATACTTTGACCCAGAGAATTGTGTGATAACATTATTATTATTGTATGACAAATTATCATTTGCCTGAACTATTACAGTGATATTTTTTCTATTTCTTTTAACTGTGTGAAGGACTACAGACAATTTTTTGAATTCCTGTTTTCAAAAATGGATGTGACTATTTTTGAATATTTCTAACTATTCATGAGAGCAGAACAAAAAAATTTCAGGTAAAAAATATTATATAATGAAAACTGGAAATGACAAAAATTGTCATGGATGTTTTTTCAGTGCTCTAACATTATAGAATCACTTCTAAACAGAAATTAATTAATATCTTAACAGAAGATATACAGCTGTGGATCACTTTACCTCAGAAACCTGCACTCAAAGCTTAGCCTTCAGCTTTCATTTTCCTGTTAGTGGTGCAAGAGCATGGTTATGAAGCATGCTTTGTTCACGTGGTGCTGACACCAAGCCAATACTGTCAGTTTAGAATGAATAATACAAAAGCTGGTGTGCCTGCCTGTGAAACTGCTGCCATTGAGCAGACCCTCAGCATATTCTAATTATTTTGAGTACTGTAGAGAAAACAATTTCCCATAGAGTTGGAGAAGCTGAGGTCTTGTGCATGTTTTTTTGCTTGTCTCCTGTATCTGTGTGAATCTGTTTGCTGATGGTTAGTATCTCACACTGAACTTTGTCACAGTAAATCTAAGCAGAAGTAAAAGAACATAATAAGAGAGTTGAAATGCAGTTACTCAAGAGGGATGCTGGTTGGTTTGTTGGTTTTTTTTTTTTGTAAAGAGTATCAGCAAGGCTTATCTGTAGTTTTGCCTGAGACCATAACATATGAAAAAGCATGAATACTCAGACAGTGGCATGAATCTGTATTAGTGATTCTTGCAAGCGGTTAATTTTGACATAGTTATGCATCACCCTACTGAGTCCATTGGACATGAATTGACAAGTCTTCACTAGTGTCCAAATCAATAGCTCCGCAACTGGCAGCTTAGCAGTTCCTTCTGAGGGTTTATTGAGGAAGGATGATTTTCTTCCGTGTTATTATATCTCATGCTCTGCATGTCCTTCTAAGGATGATTTTGGAACTATACCTGGCAGGAGTGTGAACCACATTCTCCTTTCCAAAGTAATAGTTATCCAGTTCTGAATTAATGCCACAGGAAAGCATTTGGTTCTCTGCATCACAGACAAAGTGTGTGTTGCTTAGAGAAAGGGATAGCACATAGCAGGACTTGCAAGAATTGATTAGAACAGGGGTTCTCAACCTTTCCTTCACTGTGGACCCTCTTTAAATACCTTTTGTCGCTGTGGACCACCAAGACTTAATTCAAGATTTAAAGCACTAGACTGCATCAAAAATTCATTTCAATTTTCTCATGAATTATCTTCAAATTTGGAGAGGAGGGGAAATAAGTTAATCTGTTAGTGGGAAAAGGAGGCGCAGTGCTTGCCATGGGCCAGACCAAATGTTTCTGGGCTGGACGTTCCCCACCCCTGCTTGAAGCCTTTGAGGACCCTTTGTGATGACATTGCGGCCCCCTGGGGGTCCGTGGGCCACAGGTTGAGAACCACTAGATTAGAATATAATTAGAATATTTTTTTTTTTCCTCCAATTCCTTATTCTTAAACCGCCTTATCAATCAAACGAATAAACTGATGCTGGATTCAGTTGACAGGGTAGTTCTCAGATCTAAATAAGGAAAAATAAATTAAATACTATGAAGAAAATGTCCTAATAGCCTCAAAGCAACACCAGTCATTGAGGTTGCCCAGTGCATCATCTGTCCAGTGCTGAAAGCAGATGTTCAGCCAACTAAAATGCTTTAAAATGTTAAATTTTTGTTCTCTAATTGAGAAATCTAAATTCTTCAGTATCAAAATCTGGAAACAATGATCTTTGCTAATAGTTTACTGAAAACATTTTCATAAAGAGTTGCACACTGATTCTTTTTTTCCTAATGCTTTTTTAAAAATCCACTGGCTATGGTTTAATCACTGTTACTTATTTAAAATATATTCATTCTATTATGGAGAATGAACATAGATGATTACTATTTGGTGCTGTTCTCATATGAAATATATGAGAAATATAAACTTATGTGCAGCTTTTTCTATGATGTATGATAAGGGATTTTCTGAAGGACTTCCCTTAAGCAAAAAAAAGGGACATCTGTCTTACTCCCCATGAGTTATCTACATCCCCTCTCCTCTTCAGTTTACATCTCCTCTCTTCTGACTTTTGTCTACTCCAGGAGGGGAGGTGAGGAGAGAAAACTGCAGTGCTTTGAGTGGTATCATTTCCATCTGTGCATTTTTGTGCTAGGGCACAAACGCATGGCTTAAGATCAAGATTCCCTTTATTAATTTTACACTTTGCATGATTTATAAAAAAGGGTTGCAGCCAAGGGTACTGTGTGCCTAAAGTGAACATACAGTTCCTTTGCATCCTGGACATCACTGTGCAGTTGAGTCTTCACCTACCAAATGTTTGCGGAGGCACTTGCTTAGGCTAGAGCATGAAAAACTAGCAAAGCTCTTTGGGATGTTGCAGGTTTACTGTGTTGAGTTATACATTCTGGTACACATCTTTAAGAATCATTCCATTGAAGTTAAGAGAGTAACATTGTAAATGAAGACGACGCTGTAGTGATTCTGGAAAAGAAATGTTCAATATGAGTTCTCAACTGCTGAATGAAATTTTGTTATAGCATTTTGCTACTTGATTCTGTGCCATCAAGCTCTTGGGGAGCAATTAATCTTTGAAAAAATGCAACATTAGAATTATGTTAACACTGAAATAGAATATTATAATCTGTCAGAAACTGTTATTTTCTCTTCTAGGAATTTTGCTTTAAATTATCAATAAGGTAGCAATAACAGTACAGCTAACTCAATTATTCACATTGTTACTTAGTTTTAAAAACCCCATCTAAAACTAAAATATTGTAGAACCATCTAGCACCTAATTACTTTGTTCAGCATATTTACGTATCCAGTCTTTCAGCAGTTAAAGAACTGCTTTGGGAGTGAGAGAGAGCACTGCAGTGAAACCCAGTTTTATTTACATTGTCCTGCAGTAGTCTCCAAGCATAAGGCTGTCCCTAAAGCACAGGAGGCAAAAATTTTCACTACGGTGACTGATGTCTGTCTGTGTGGTTTCTGGGTTTTTATCTGTTTGTTTTTCCTTTAACTCGTAGAACCACATCACGGCCTTTGCAGAAGTCACATGATGTTGATGCTGATGTATATTCACTCCATTGGACTTCATCTCTTTTCACAGCCCACACACGATAATTACAGTGTATCAAAAATAAGAAATTTTTAGGAGTCCTATTTCTGACTTGATTTTTACGTCATTAAAATGATACAACATTTTGAAGAATTCTTAAATATTAGACGTCACTTTACTTTCTAGCAAAAATATTAACTGTTTACTTTTTGATGGAATGGGACAAACTGAGCACCAATTATATTTATCTGACAATGCCCTCTATTTTGGCTTCTCATTGTTTTTAATGGTTCATGTACCTATTCCAACAGTACTTCATATTTTGATTCAACTTTTGGTTTTTAAAATCTACATTTTTAATTCAGCATGATCTTGTTTCCATTTGAGGCAATTTCAGTATATAAAAACTAGACATATATTATGTTCTGTATGAAAATGCTGTTTGCACATTGTATTACGCTGTATTCCATGTAAGATATCATTCAAAAAGTATGTTATATGTAAGACTGGTGCTTCTGCTTTTGAAGAGAAAAGAAAAATGCCAATTTTTACTGTAATAAGTATTGTATCATAATTAAAAGTTTATTTATTTGGATATTTTCCTGACATAATTGTAGTTGAATTGTTGTTTTGTAGTTCTTGAATGTCTTGGATGATATATATGTATCTAGGTTAAAAGAAATGAAAATAATATAGAAAGTTTGATCATTGATATATTCTTTATTACTAATGATATCCCATGAAAGGTTAAGGGCTCCATTCTTAGCTCAGTATATCTGATGGGAAGCTGTGCTATTCATAAATTGTTTAAACAAATTATTCAAGGAAGCCTCTATCTTCTCATATTTGTTGTACACCCTGATACTATGCTGGGAGAATGGGTGCTAACATAAGAACTCACTGGCCTAGTGAGAGAAGTGCATATGAGTTTCTACTCTACATTTTCATGTTGGAGCACTCATGGAAAAAAAGAAAATGGCTCCATTAATTTTCTTCAGCCTAAGTGACGAGAACAGGCAGACTTTCTCTCTAAAAATATTTCTGCCTCTGTCTGTGTTTCAGGGCCCTATTCTTGGAAAAAAAAAAAATCCCCTGTCAGTCTGCATGGTGTTGAAGAATTGATTTTTCTTCAACATCAGGCAACATTACCGTATCTCTGTAACTGCTGTGATCTCTGTAACTGCTGTGAATAATTAAATTGATCCTCCCCTTCAAAAGACAGCCTTGCTGGCTATTCATATTGAAGCTGTCCTATAAACATTGAACACCAAACGGATTTGAATATTGTAGATGCTGAAGATGCTCTTAACATCTGGCAAAGTTTTACTCTGGCAACATCTGCTATGACATTAGCACTATAGACACACTGAGAATAATGTTCAGTGGAGGCTGTGGAACATTCTAGATTTTTTCCATAATTCAGTGTATTTCCTGTGTATTACCCATAGTTAGAAAATGTTTGAAACATAAGTCTGTAGAATCAGGTATTCCCACATAATCATCCAGATAACACCTGATTCTTACTTTTTATTTTAAGCTCTGCTTTTGCTAAAATACAACTGCCTAGCTCGTGCTTGGCAAACAGGACAACACTAAGTCATCTTTGAGTGCAGTAGAGCATATCTCACAAAGTCATTGTGCTAAGCTCAGAATTAGAGAATAAAGAAATACATCCGTGGGACGAAAAGTCCTAGAATAGAGCCCTTAGCTACAACAGTGTTACTTAGGGGATTGAAAATCCACCTTTATTAGACTATCAACTGTGTTTACAAAATTGTAGTAGGTCCAAAGTTTGTATCACTGTGTTAGACACACTTACCCTTCTCTTAGTCTAGCTATTTAGGGTCCAATGTACTAATGATTTCTCTGTGTGCAGATTTAAATGAAATCTTCACTCATTTTTGCATGGTAGCAAACCTGCATTTTTTTTTTTATATCTGATTTATAAGATTATCAAGAGATTCTTTTATGTTAAAAGAGATGACTCTTTTTCAGTGTACTGTATATCATCAACTTGTAACTAGTCTTTTTCTCTCTCAGGATCTTTCCCAGTCAAATATTTGGGTTAAATTTATCATATTATCTCTGTGAACCAGCAGTGAGAAAACAAAAAGAGAGACACTCTGCTGTATAATGTATTTTTAAATAAAATAATTTTTCATTCATATGTAGTGTATTTTTTTTTAGATATCTGCTCTAGATATATTTTGGTTGATAGTGTACATGTAATGAAACGATTAAGTCACCTGCACTTGGTGATATATTTTCACAATTAACCAGGAATCCCTACAGTTAGCTACCTTCCCTTAGAGGTGGTTCTGGTGAAAGTGAAAAGCAGGAGAGGAAGAGCTGTATTGCAGAAGAGTCCACAGCCTGCTGGTGAAGGACTCTCGCCAGGATGTGGACCAGCCAAGCTCCAGACACTACTTCGATTTTCAGGAGTGGCAAGAATTTACCTCTCCCACAGCCATATCTCTCTGCTGCCCTGGAGCTTGGGTCTTCACTCTTCCATTCTGGACCTGAAAAATCTTTTGGTAGGCAGTTTGCCAAAACAAAAGTAAGTTGGCATTTTCTGAATAAAATGGGGTTTGGTGGTTGTTTTTAAAAAAATCCTAGTGAGGAGTCAATGACAAACAAGCATCATCGCTTATTCAGGGAATATTCTGGTGCAGAGTGGTTCCGAATAAAACACTGTGGTTGAACCATTTCAGTGGTTTTGAATGCAGCTGGTTTTATGATCCTTGTAGACCTTTTCTGTGTGTACTTCAGTGAAACAGCGCCACTCTATTTATAAATGAGATGTTTAAGGCGCATCTCTAATGCTATATGCTGCTGTGTTCCTAAAAATGGAACTCATAAGGCATACAAGGACACCAGCTGGGCTCATATCCATACCATTTTAGATTCCCTTATATGTATTCTGCTGTTTGTTCGTAATCATGAACTGCATAAGACATACGGTGATAGCATCTGGGCTCACATCTCTTCAGCTTTTAAAAATGTTCATTTTAACAATATGTATTAAAAGAGGATAATGTTAGTATTTCTCAGCTGCAATTTTCTTTGCTGGTTGCTGTCGCCTTCTAATTTTGTTGCTGTCCAAGATCACAGTGAGTGTGACAGTCCATTTGCACATTATGTTAGCAGGGAGCTTTTTATACTCTTCTGAAGTCTAATTCTGGTATTTCTGAGGCTTTGCAAAAGGCAGAGGGCACTACATTTTAGGAACAGATAACCTAAATTTGTTTTGATCACATATATTCCTGGCCATCTGCATAGCCTTGGCCTTTGGGGACATGTGGGAGCATTTGCAGGCAGACCTCTCAGCTCTGCAGCACCTCCCTCAGAGCACACCAAGAGCATTTCCACCAGGCTCTGCCTCTGACAGCTGACTCGACCCCAACACACCAGACATTCCTTCTGTACACCAGCATTTTTCATCTCCCCTAAGTACCTTTGCGAAACTGGACGGATCAGGCAAGATACCATGCCGTCATACAAGCGTGACTGCAGCGGCTGCCCACTTCTCCCTTGAATAAGTGGAAAGTGAAATGAATGGGGTCCTATTGTGATTTCAGCATTTGGTCTTCTCACTTTCTAGGCCTTTTGGTTTTCAGGGACTTCCACAAAGGGAAGTAAAGAAAAGCTTCACAGTCTCTGCCCACTTAAACCTCAGCTGCATGCTGCCTAGGGTTGTGCAAGCTTTACTCTTGCTCTTGGTGACCTGGGACTTTCCACTAAAGCACAGTGTTGCCTTTTTGTCATCCTCTCCTGTGTGGGGATGGCAGAAAAAGCTCCTTAGAGTTTGCAGGCTTGACCTGATGTTCTGGGAAGAGGAAACAGTGAACACCTCAAAAATACTCCTGTCAGGGTGGGAATTGGAAGCCCTAGTGTCACTCTGTGATTAATCTAGTCATTTCCTCAGCACTCAGTTGCCATGCCAAGGTGTGACTCTAATAGGTTTGCTTTTGATATTAAACTGCCTTTATTTACCTCATCACAAAGCCCCAGTCCATTTCTGACATAGAGGATTAGGTGCTTGGTTCCTTGCTCACTACTGGAGCTTGTTCTCTCTCTGTAGAGAATCCTGGGAAGTGCAGCATATCCTATATGAAACCTGTTCCCAGTGTCTGATGAACACTATTCCAGCGAAGTTCATGGTAAGATAGCTGTGAAGTCTAGCTTCAAAGATGCGTAGCTCCTACTTGCCTAAAAGGGATATCGTGATCTGGGCATGTTTGATGATCAGTCTAGCTGGAAACAACTGACTAGTGCCCAGGCTTCAACTACTTTTTTTCTGAAGATGATAGTTCTCTGCCTATCATGTCTTTGAACTCAAGTTCTTCCATTCCAGATGTCAACTCCAGATACTACATTCTGCTGTGAGATGTAAGGGGAGAGCGGCTGTGTTCATCAGCGGACCATTTTAGGTACCCTGAAATGTTTTCTGCTCTAAGTCTGTTACTAGCTGTGTAAAACATTTGCAAGTAAATTAATCTAATGGAATTAGGACAATTTAACTCTGAATAAAAGTGTACACCACAAGGTTTGATATGATTCTAGCTAATCCACAGCAGATCTCTAGCTAATTTAGATAAACTGCTCTGAATTTTCCCTGTGTGGACAAATCCTAAACCCTTTTCTTTCGCAAAGGAGCTCTACTGTTGTAATATCTTCCTCTAGTGACTACAGCCAGAACAGCATGTGGCAGCCAGCTTCCTGAAGTGATCACATCAGCAGAATACCACCTCTAAGTTATGTACCTGTGGGTGCAGAGGACTGCTCTTGTGCTCTGAAAGTGATTAAGAAGACACAATGATAATCTCCAACTGTGAAATTACTGAATCCATCCTCTACGATGAGGGCTTCAGTAGAAGTCCCAATAAAGAGTTTTTAGTTCTCAAAACCAAATTCTTTGCACCAGTATACTTCGGTGACAACATTCAGATCTAAATAGATAAATAAAAATAAGAAACCAAACCCCTTTTCTGATAAATCTCTCCCTAAATAACAACGTTACACATAAATATATACTCTGTGCAGCTTCGGGGAACTTAGCTTTGCTGTCAATCTTTAATGTGGTTCTGAATGTAAGATCCTTGAGTTGTGAATTCCTAGAATTGCTCTGAAGTAGGCAAATAACCCTAAAAAAGAGAGTAAACATGTTCTACAACTGTAAAAGAAGAACTGAAGAGCTATAAAATGAGAAGGAGATGAATTTCAGAAGCAGGAAAAATGCCTTCTTGTTACCAAATGTGCCAACTTGAGGTAGATTTGCTATATTTTTCTAACTTAAAAATCAGTACTTTAGTGGATGACGTCTACATTTTTTTAAATACTGCAGTAGAAGAGAACTGCTGCTCTTAGTCTGCTGTTTCTGCTAGAAATCATCTGCTGTTTCATCCTCTTTTGCCACTGTTGCTTAAGGAAACAGCTACTGTTCCTTCCTTAGCAACCTCTATTTATGCAGTAGCAACTGAAAACTTATTCTATTCAGATATTCTAAAAATAAGTCTGATGTGATGAGAATGAAATACTTATTTAGGAAAACAAAAGAAAAACTCCCTTTAGCTTTCAGTGAAGACAGGGGACTTGAAGCTAATACTAGTAGGAAACACCAGGAGTAAAACTAGACCATTGCATTTTGGCAGTACTTTGCATTGTTGTCAAGACAAGGTGATAGATATTTTTTAAGATAAGTACCCATTTTTTTTCCTGAGCAATTAGATAAAACATTATGAGGATGTAGTCTTGGAGCATATTGTTTTCCAGAGAGAAAAGGAGAATGTTCTTGGTTTTGTATTATATTTATTCTGTGGAGTCACACTCAGTGAACACCAGCACAGAAGAGGGGGAATAGAAAGACAAAACAAACTATATATTGTCAATGGAGGGTGAGAGCCTTCCTACGCTGAGTCTTTTTAGGAAAGAAACCAAGTGAGTAAGGACTTGATATCAGCTGATTATGTGACAGAATTGTGTGATGCTGGGTCTCCTGTGGGAATGTTGCCTGCTTACAATGTATACGTTTCAGTTACCATTTTGCTTAGAAGAACAGATAATCACGAGATGTTTGATCTTTAGTTCTTTGTCAGATTAAGAGAAGTTGGCACTCCCATGGCATTGGACACTGTGCTGCTGCTTCTATTTGCTGCCTGATGACCTGCCTTCTCTGCATATTTAAGGTAAAAGTCTGTATTCTGCATTTTTGAATGAATAAAATGGAATTTTCTTCAGGAATCTGGTGTTCTGCATGTAGAAGTTAAGAAAATCTCTCTCAAGGATGTAATTTGTTTTGAAAATTGGGATTTTAAACTCTCTTCTACCTGTATATTGTTATAAACCTGAAACTAAAAGCTTCTTGTAGTTGAGGGGAGGAGTCACATCTACAGGCTCAATGGAAGAGCCAGCTTCTGCAAGTCTTGAGCACTGCGATGGGAGATGCCACAAGGTTTTGGTCACCTACAAGGCTCGTTATGACCTTCTGGATCTCAAATGTGTAATTTGATTTTCAAATGTACCACTCACTTCAGTATGGCTGTGCTTTCAATTGGAGGGAAGATTGCGGAGAAATACACATGTCAACACAAAGGAGAACAGTACTAAAACTTTCCTATTCATCCTCACTGGCCTTTATTGTTACATGGCTCTGTTCTCTGTCTGCACTCTTTCACTCTGCTTCTCGTGTTTGTCTTTCTTATTAAATGTTACATACTACTGTGTCACATTGTGTAATAACCAGCAAGTGTAGTTGGACTTAGGCCTTTTCCAACATCAAATGGATTTCTCAGGTGCAGATATGAATATGAAAGTAGAAAAATGTGGTGGGGTACCAGTTATTTAATGGGAATAGAGCAACAGCAGAAAATGAGATTGTTTCAGAAAAAGGGGTAAGGAAATTTTGGTAATAAACATGAGTGAGATAATCTAAGTTAAAGGCCTGAATCTGAATACAAGTGAAATTTCAAAGGATGTAACGTGCAATGACTATAGACAGTGGATGAGAATTTCCTATACAGCTGGTAAAGCAAACAGATCATAGTAGATTAATTCACCACACTGCAAATCCTACAGATACTGGCCTGACAGTCATGTTTACAGGCACAAGTATGGCCTGAATTTGTGACGAGTCGCAAATAATGGGAAGGGAAAGATGTGCAGGACTGTGTGTATCATGCCTTCTGCAATATACCAGGAAAGAAAATCAGTCAAGAAGGGACTAGATACTGCTCTTGTGTCTTCTGGCTTGTGTAACTCTGGGTAGGAGTCAGGGGACTTGCTCCAGGTTTAGATAGGAGACATAGCAGAGGGTGAGAGGGGTGGTTTTGTATCTTTTTATTATTCACAAATCAGACCATATGTTTGTTAATTCTTTCAAATACGTGTGGTATTTGGGAGCAACACTTCAGATATGACAAATGGCCCTTTCCAAAGCAAGCTTCTTGTGTGGAGACACTCAAAGAAAATCATCAACAAAGATGTATGGGAGACAACAGGAAAATCCCAATCATCATCATTCCCTTTCAGTCACCTGGTGTCCTTCTTCTTTGAGGTCTGCTTTCTGAAACTCATACCCCACCCTGATCAGGCTTCGAATTAGACCTCAAATATAGGCTACCTGAGGTGAATCCAGCACCTCCTCTCCTGTACATCTCTTCTCTGCTTTTGCCCCTCCTCCAGCCTGCACTCATAGACCATTAGCAAGGCTTAAAACACAGATTTTGCATTAGCTGTGGGTCAGATGCAGGAGAGCTGCAGCTTTCCCTGTCACTGCTGTTCTGCAGCTAGAGCTGAGATATACAGCCATGCTCCCTCCTACTAGGGCAAAAGAATGCCACATGTCTTTAACAGGACAGCCTACTGTGGGAAACCAGGCCATGGTCTTAGCTGCTGATGAGTATTTGCACATTTGTATTGTTACGTTGGTATCATTCTTCTCGACAGACTTAGTTGTGACAGAAGGCTCCAAGCTCACATAGATCAGTGGTTAGCCCTGGAACAGGGAAAGGCTCTTTCACCTGCCAGATGGAGACTGGAATTATCATGTCAATTTATCAGCTGTGTCTCCCAGAAGCTTTAAGATATCCTGGCATAGCCCTTTTCCAGGATAGTATGTTATCCGAAAGGCTTTCAGTTTGTCATTTCTTATTCCTTGAGTGTGAGATAGATGTGATTTCCATTCATTCTCTGTAACAGATGCTGTCTTTTTTTTTCATTTGCCAGCTTCTTATTCTTGATTACTTTTTGAACTTACTCACTCTTCCATATTGGTCTTTTATTGCTCTTGTTACCAGGTGGCATGAAGAACTTTGCAGCATACATTAAATCTATCTAAAAAAATTTTAATTTCCCTTCAGTGCCATTCCTCTCTGCTGAGTTTTACACTTCAGCAGCGTTTAAGCATGTCATCTTCATTGTTTAATGCTGGCTTGCAATTTAGCATTTGGCTTAGAATATATCATAGACTAATAGATAGCTTTGCTTTGCACTTTTCAACACCTAGGCTCCCGTCTCCCTGTGGCAGTGGTGGAAATACGGTGTTCTGCCAGTTTGTGCATTATTGGACATGAATGCTGGTTTCAGTGCAGAGGTACAAGCAAGGAGAAATATGAGACTTTTCAAAAGCGGGGAGACCTGTTGGTCCAGGCAGTGGTGTCCTTGTGGCTCTCGTGGCACAGTCACTCATGAAGCTGAGGAAGGCCAGTCACAGGCAGGTGTGGTCCTTTTGGAGCCCTGCTCTTACGTTCAGTGCTGTTGTCACAATAACAGTTGTATTTTGCTGTTTTGCCCATGCACTTCTGTTTCTGTACCAGCAGGGTCAGAGCAGATTAAGTAATGCCAAAAATGCACAGGCTCCCTGACACTTTCTAATTTTCTGTTGTCTACCTCTTCATGCAAACATGCTGATACGTCAGTGCAAGTATCACCTCATTTGTTTTCACATCCATCCTTCAGATACAACTGACCATGTTTTTATCAAGGAAGCAACATAATACAGATTCTCTTCCCTCATCTTTACTGCTTTCCTCCAGTGACTCCCCCACTACTCTTAGTCCCTTTGATTCTATTTTAACACACCAATACACAAGAGAAGTAGCACTGTTTATGACCGTATTTGCTTGCTTACCACATATCTGGCTACCACTGTGTGATTTATATCTATCAGACTGTAGATTCTTTGCACTATGAATTGTCTGTATCTGAGTCTGCAAGGCACTGCATCAAATGGAGCTTTCATCGCAAATGGGACCTTCAAATGTCATCCATAATCTTCTGTAGACACTTGTATCTGTCTAGGAGACATTTGGGATCCCACTGCTACACACAGTATCTGCAGACCTGAAACAGTGGGCATAGCACTGAGATGCTCCAAGGCAGCCTGTGAACATGAAAGAAGAGGCCAGGATACGTGAGCATCTTTTATGCTTCTGAACTATGCTCTGCTAACTTAAAATTGAGATTACTATGAAAGGGGGAAGGAACAAAAACAGAAAAGGGAAAGAAATAAATTTAGCTAGAGGATTTTAAGAGCTATTTAGATATTAAGATTCTGAAGGGGAAGAGTTGCTTACAGAAGTAGCTAAGCATATCAGATGAAAAAATACCCAAAAATCTCTGCTGAAAAGCGAGCTTTCCAAATACTTTATCGATGAAACCATGTAAACACCAAGAAATGCAAACTGATTTCTGACTTTTTTTCTGAGACTAAGCCTTTTGCTGTGCCATCCTATGCAGGAAATTGCAGTCTATGATCAGTATACAAAAGTATAAATTGACTATATTTATGTAACAGGGATTTGTTTTCTGACCTGCTGTTCCCTGAATAGAGCTCATCATGATCACTATGTGCAATCAAGGGGAGTTTTGCTGAGTATGGGTGTGTAGCCAGGACTTCTGATATATCTAGATAAAAAGCAGCTTAGGAGCTGGAGGTGATGACTACTGAATCCATCATGCACTGATTCCCTTATCACACACTGAAATGCTGGGGTTTCAACCCCAAACCCCAAATTAAGGTTGGCATGTGGGTGATTCGCACAGCCCTTCCCAAAGTGGGGATGAGTTTGCCTTTAGGCTTCCCTCCAGGGTGCGGCCGGCCTTGCAGGGAGAGCCATTGGGTAAATGAGCCCCAGGTGTTCTGCATTAAGTAACCAAGGGTCAGGTGTCCCACTTAGGGATAAAAGCTGGGACCACTTGCAGGAAGGGGCAGTGTCTGTCTGTGAGGTGGATGCACTTTGCAGAGTTCTCTGTTGGGGAAGGACCTCCTGCCTCCCTGGAACTGGGCTTCAGTCAGGTCTGGCTTTTGTAAATGTGTGCTGTGTAGAGATTCAGTATGTGGCTTCCTTGGTCTTATGTATTTGGTTTGTTAACCTGGTTGTCTCCTGTCCCTTCTGTGAGAGACTGCATTTCACCATTTATTCCACCCATTGTTGGTCATGTGGTGTCATTGTGGGGGTCAGTGGGATTGATGTCAATTATGTATAATCTGACAGACTTGTTTGTACCCCCAGTGCTCACCCATGTACCGACCTTTTTGTATCAAATACAATTTGGTTATTGGTTTATCTTTATACTGGCTGTGTCATTTATGCTAGGCCTGATAATTGGCAAAGCACACACCTATGCTCTTACAAAGAGAGATTATAACCAAATCACTCAGTTTACGACGTTAGCAATAGAAACTGCCACTGTTGGCAATAGCATTACAGTTTTTAATTACAGCAGTTGAGAGGCTTCTAGACAAATGACAAATTTGGATGCAGTTTGACATAAGGTATCAGAATCCTGATGTTTCTTGCTGTTCATTTGTTTCTGGAGAGTTCTAGGAAAAGGATTTGTCAGGCAGAGGCTGAGGGGACATGAGGAAAGTAGCTCTGCAACTGTGTGACTGCAAACTCAGCATTTTGAGTAATGATGTAGGACTCCATTTATCGGATAAGGTACTCTGCCTTACAGGACTCTGTAGCTGTGAGGTGCTGTAGAAGGATTCACGCTCATCATCAATTAAAGCAGTTGGTCATTGTGCTATCTAAAAGCAAAATCATGGTAAGAGAGCTTTTTTCTTCCTAGTATAGTTACCTGCTCCCTACTGCATCTGCCCAGCTCATGGATATTTCTGAAGCACTTGGGAGACTCTAGAGAAGGGAGTTACTTTTGACAAAATAAAAATACCATTTAAAAATTACTTTATTTTCCTGTTCTTGTTTCTTTCACCTGACACCATCCTAAAACAGTGAAATAAACCCTCAAATATATGCTTGCTTATCATTTGCTTAAATACACGTATAAAAAATGCAGATTATTTTGGCTTGCTGTATGTGGTCACCCAAGTATTAGAACACATTGCAGTTTGACTAGTTTTTCAGCCAAAGCAGCCAATTTGGTTCTTACTCATTAATTTTGATAGGAACGGGCCTGGTCCCTTGGCTGGTCTTCCCTGACTCTAATTAAAATCTGCTTATCGCCCTGGGGAATCCACTGCTCAGGAAACTTGCTCTTTTCAGCAGCGAAGAAGCAGCTGTTAGAAGTGGGCATTGTTATTGTTTCCATTTCTCTGGTCTGCTGGTCTTTGCGTCTCAGGAGTGTCAAAGAAGCAGGCTGTTTCAGACAAGAGCAAAAGCAAAATCTGGGCCCATCTTTCTCTTCCCCTATTCTTCAAAAATGGTAGTGTAAAGGTCACCTTTGGTGCAGACATAATATTGTAGGTATGTACGGTTTCTTTTTCTAAATGGAAATGGTTTGAGTTGTAGTCCAAGAGTTTAGCCATTTTGATGAAATCTGTAGTGTATTCTGGCTCATGTCCAAGTATATTCTGCATGGCTTAATTTACTCAGTGCCACCAACAGACTGATAAGAGTTTTCACTGCCTGTCTTCAATTTGGTATAGCGTTGTTGTGCACCACTAAAACAGCCAGTCCAAGGTACTCACTGGGCAAAAGTGATAGTGGAAGAGGTAGGCTGTCCTGTGATGAGTGCTGGATGGTGGTCTGGGCTTGCTAGCTTAGGGGATATTGTTACCAAGGTCCTCAGACAACTTTCACAGGAATGATAGAGGCATAAACTGTGTCCAGAACACTTTTTTGAGCATGAAATTTGCCTCATGTTTACCCTGTTCATGAACCATGAGGGGGAACTGTGAGGAGAAATATTACAAGGAAAGCTTCATCTATAGGCAAGGGGAGCCATAAATTCATCTGAAAGGCAGCTAGTAGTTTACTAGGTTTCATATTTGCATATTCTGTAGCCTACTTAGCAGTGCCTTTCAGGGTTCAGTTGAAGTCTGTGGCAGAGGTTGATGGTTAAGATTTCTCACACCTTGATATGTGTCTTACTATAGAAAACAGAATTAAGGATAGTGAAATAAATACATGAAACATACTATCATAAAGTGTGAAAGCACAAGAGGAGAGATGGGGAGTGCAGAGTTGGGAATATGGAAAGTGTGTTTCAAGCAGGACATTCAGTCTGGAAAGCACTGAATATAAGAATTATTAGCCTGTGCTTTGAAAGTAATTCTTCATGGAAAAATCACATCCTGGTTTGTATTTTATATGGAGTTGTTCTTTATTATAAACTCAAGTTCTCTAAATGCTTATTAGAAGTTACCTTACTTCTAAAAGTGTATCATTTTATTTGATAGCTATTTTTATACTAATGGATCTCTTTCTCATAACTGCAATATTGTATTTAGGCCTGAACAGATGCTAGTAGGTCCATCTTAGTAGAGCTAGCTTAGTAGAACTGTAGCTTTTCCAAACTGTTAGTAGCAATTTTACTTCTCTGTGTCCTTGAGCCAAGTTTTCAAATGAATTTTAACTTTTAAATGTTAGTATTTTTTCAAAGGTATTAACTGCCCACATCTACATGAATGTGCCTATATCTGGATGAAGCAGTCTAATATTAAACTGAGCACTTGGATTCAGGCTTAATGTACCAGCAGTTATGAGCTGATGCTGGAATGACCCTACAGTGGTCAGCTTGAAAGTCTTAGGTTTTTGGCTCTATGCAGATAAATATGATTGCTGAGCTATGGAAATACATTACTGTGGGAAGACACAGCAAAGAGCTTCCAGAGGTGCTGAGGAGATCAACTTGAGATTTTGGATTTGTCTAAAGCTCTTGATGAGCTCATTGAACATAGCCAGCAGGGACTGAAAGCAATGAGTGCCTCATCACTGACTTAGTGGGGGCAGGGGCAGCCCAAACAGTCAGTGCAGAACAGATTTGCCTGGAAAGATTCCCAGGAATGGAAAGCATAAAAGCAGAGATTATGCCTCATTCCAGCAGGGTGTTGGAAAAAACAGGCCACGAGTTCACCCCTCTAGCATGCACCCTGAGCACAGACATGGCAAGAAGTGTTCTCCCCCATGGAATGGCCTGGCTTCTTCCTGCTGGAGCCCAGCCAGCTCCTGCTAGGCATAAAACAGTCTCTGCAGGAGGCAATCTCTTTGGGCCAAGAAAAGATGCTTATATGCCATAGCTGAGGGATTTGCTAAAGGTTCTGTAGAAATCAAATGTCAGATGCTTTAGATTGCAGTGGGAGTTCAGTGGATTAACTTTTGGGGGCCTTTGAAAAGCACAGTCTGTGCTATTCATTTTAGAATTTGAAGTGGCAGATTCATGGATTCTGAAGAGCCCATTCTTGAAATCATAGTTTCTGGATTTTTTAAATCTCTTAAGCCCCATATTGGAATATTGCCTCTGAAGCAAAGTAGTACTTATTTTGCCTCTACTGTGTATTAAGAGATTTCCCATGCTCATAGGGCAGCAGGAAAGAGCTATGCAAAGTTCAAGCTGGGAAACCCAGCTCTGCAGCATACAGCCATCATAAACTTAGCATGTGTTATTTGGTAATATTTCTGCCCCTGCTTGTCTTTGAATAAACCAGAAAGAAAACAACACAAGGTTTAATTTGCCAGTACCTCTGATGTTGTCTCAAAACTTCCAGTTTCAATGAATATTATTTTGGAAGGAGAGAAGATAGAAGTTTAGAGCGCTGAATTGTTGTTTGGCATGTAGGCTGAGGGCTGGAGGTTTTCGTTTTTTAACATGAAGTTATCTGTGGAAACCTGGGCAGGACACTGGGAAGTGAAAACCCATGACTCATTCCACAGGTAGTGAGCAGGCATCTAAGCAGAGTTACTGGAGGATGGATGGCCCTTCAGAGGACATAGAGCCCTTTGTGCCTTGATTGCTCACACATTGCAGCATGGGTTATCATTCATGTTTTCCCAGTGCTAATAGTTTTTCTTAGCAGTGAAATAAAGCAATGGCTTCTACATGCAGGGATGGTGATTTTCAGGGCCAGACTGGTAACTCTTATGATGCTGCTGAAAAGTTAATTATTTAACCTGATCTAAACATGAACTGGATTTTGAGCATCCTCTCAGTTTCCCATGCATCCCGAGTGGTTGTCACATGTTGTTACGATTCAGTCACAGAAAATTTTTCCACTATTTTTAAAATACATACTTAAATGTAGTTGAGTTAAATGATGTCCCTATCATTAGTTCTTGAAAACTATGTTTTGGTCCAGGGCATATTTACCAAGTTACAAACCATGGAAAAAACAAATTTTAAATGAAAATGCTATCAGGCATTAACTGTGAAAGCACCAGTGGTTCTGCTATAATAAATTTATTTTTCTGCCTACAAGCAGTCTTCTAATGGAAAAAAAGTGTGTTCAATTCAATTGTGTTTATGACATATTATGTCATTTCCATCATTCCATTGCAGAATAATATTGCAGTGTTAGAGAAAAATCTGTGTGCTTGCATTTAAGCATAAGAATGTTAGTCTGATGTTCAAGAGTTCATTTTAAAATGAAATTTTACAGCCCTTACCACCATTTCTTCGTGAAGCCTAGCAGGCTTTTATTAAAAATACTTCTGAATGTATTTGTGATAATTTATGATTCTTTGTCCAAACAAACATTTTATATAATTTAGAGAAAAACCTACAATCATTAAACAATAAAAAACCAAATCATGCAAAAGCTGAACATCTTCTGTAATGCTATTAATATAATTAATTTCCTTCTGAGATCAAGGGTATCTATATCTCATTTTTACTATTTTTACAGGTAACAAACTCTATCAATTTTATTAAAATATTTTAACTACAGAGTCATTCTGGTTATCCGTTTCTGGCTTCTATGCGACCTACCCACTGTGCTGTAATATAATATCAATAATACAAGATATTTTTATTTTATTTGGTAATGTGTACACTTTTGAAATAATGGAAAGACAGTTCTCCAGCACTCATTGATGATTCAGTGCTCCAAAGTGTACTTGCAATTCAGTTCTCTTAATATCATCTGCAGCTGTTATAGTGGTGCATTGTACATGTGCAGGCTGAGATTACTTGAAACTAAAAAGATTTAAAATACTTCTAAGTAGTAAATAAGCAAAGAATGATGTACTTCATGCTCTTTACTGCAGATACTTTTCCATTTTATAGGTTATTTCAGAACACCTCAGGGCCTACCCAGTAGTTTATAGATAATAATACCCAATTAAACTATATAGTTTTCCTCCACACATCACCTCCCTGAAACAGTCTGGTGGGTGAGGAATCAAACAGAACATGTGGAGGTTTTGTTTCTATTGACTCAGTGTCAATAAATTCTCTCTGGTACCGAATTGCTGCCAACTGAATAATTCTTTCTGTTTGATTTTTCTTTTTTCTTCTTCCCATTCAGGAGTTAGAAAACAAAATTCACTTTTTAAAGGGGCTGGAAATAAAAAGAACCTATAAGCAAGAAATTAAATGGGGACATTATCCTCACTCAATCATGCATCTTGCATTCTTTTTACAGCTATTTCCTACATATTACTGAGTATTTATTTTAATGGTTATTGTGGACACTTGTGAGTACCATGTACATAACCACTTCAATCTGTGCCTGCAGTGCACCCTCGGTGTCCACGGGTCTTACAGCAGACTTCTCTCTTCTGTGCAGGTCATTTTGGGCTTCTGAGAGCTAATTTTTCCACCCTGGTGATTTCTCTCTGCCTCCCCTTCCTTCCTGCTGGGTTTGGAAGCAGCTGTGTGCCATGACTTGAGCTGTCACCCATCCACAGC
The DNA here is from genome assembly GCF_003259725.1 of Athene cunicularia. Lineage (NCBI taxonomy): Eukaryota > Metazoa > Chordata > Aves > Strigiformes > Strigidae > Athene > Athene cunicularia. The sequence continues at coordinate 20,662,537 of NW_020799109.1, read as the reverse complement.
AGTGCAAGGAGTACCATTCAAAAGACACCCTCTGACTGCTCTTCTGGGCTTGGAGCAGTCTTGGCACCGGCAGTTCTGAAGGAGGAGTTATCATTTCAGCAGGAATTGTGGCCCCCGCAGTGTTCATTAGACATTTTATTGGGAAGATGTGAAATACTTGCAGATGTCACATTCTGTTGGGAAGAAGGATGGTTCAGAAAAGTTTCTTATGGAATTGCAAGTTGAGGGTCACCCTTTAATTTCTGAACTTGGAACTGAACTCTTTATAGCTGCCGCTCCCCTTTGTGTGCATTTCGGGGCAAACATCTTTGCGCTCTGAGGCTTTTCTCACTAGGGGCTGATTTTGAAGTTTAGCACACAGTGAGGAGCTTGGCACTTTGCATTTTCTAATAACTGCATTCCCTTTAGACAGGTTAGACAATACTGTTGAAATATTTTTTTTTCCTCGTGAGCAGCACCATCTTCTGTGTCCCTGATTTCTGATAGATGAGTAGTCAGGTACGTCAGACACTTTATCCTATGGCTCTGCACAGTGCACTGGCTGACAATGGAACTTGGCCTAAGTTGAAAGCAGAAAGAGCAGGACTGTGTTGAAGCAGGTTTCCAGACACTGGAAAACCCCAGTGTTAAAGCCAGGCTTTTAGCAGGACTGTGCTTGGTTTCACAGCCGTAATATGACTGTATTGTTACCTGTCTTTTGATGTGCATGCCTTGCTCAAAAATGAGGCTATAGAAAAAGTCATGCTCATTAGGGTGTTTGGTCTTTAATTCAAGGAAACAGAAGCAAAACATTTCATCAAGGAAAACTGAATGTATCTTTATCAAAGAAAAGGAAAAATACTGAGAGACGGATAGTATATGTAGAGTGGTAATAATTTTGCAAAACAGATATTTTCTTCCAAAGGAAGCCTGAATCTGGTTCAGTGTGACAAGTAAAAGAGGCTATGCTGAAAGTAAGCAAGCGAGGAAAGAAGCTCTAGCTCTTTGGGAGCTGTTACCATGTGTCCAAAGCATTTTTTCTGTGAGACAAGCTTAAAACTGGTAACTTTTAAAATGAGCTCCAGGCATCTATTACCATAGGGTTTTGCTGAAGCTAAGAGCTTAGTAAAATTCAAAAAAAAAGAATTAGATGTATAGATGATTAAAATGTTCGTGGTTATTTTAGATAGGCTTTCCAAGCTATTTACAGTATAATTAAATCATTCGGCTAAGGAAGCAGTCTTAGCCCTGAAGAGAGGAATTCTGCTATAGGATTGTTACTCCATATTTGCTCTTACCCAGCCTCTTGTGGGTATCAGCACTGGATTTTTTTCACAAGGGACCACATACTGGACTAAATGGATCTCAGGTCAAGTTTACGCTTACAAATCCTCTCTCAGCTATTTTATATCTGAATTGGCTACAAATGACTTAATAAAAATGTTTAGTATTTACAGTTTGAACTGTTAAGATCAGAACAGTAATGGGGCATCATGTCCACTTTCTGGCTGGCTAAATACACAAACGCTTCATAAAGACAGACCCTTCCTTGGTTTGGGTTAGTATGTTGAAATAATTTTGGTTAGTAATAAAATACAAGGTGAAGTCAGACTATAATGGGGCAATAATGTTGCAGGTTTGACAGATGTGATTTGTGTAGCTAGCAAATAGCGTGTAGATCATAAAACAGCCAAGGAAAATAACATAACTCAATGTAAGGGCATAATGTAAGGAGTGGATGTTGGAGTCATTTCCGTGGTGTTTCAGTACCCTTCCTCTTGACTTTTGCAACTGTTAAAGTAGACAAGATAGATTTGATCTATGTGTAGAAACAAGGCATGCAAATGCCCCTCTTGTTTTCTATTTAAGAGATAATTCAAGAATTAATTTCATAAGTAAAAATAGGAAAGTATTCATTTAAATATGACAGGTCAGGAATGAAGCTGTAAAGAAATTGGGTATGAGCATCATTTGATCTTTCTATAGTATCACATTCAACATTAGTTTGATCTATAAGTCCTTTGCGTATGTTGCAAAACCTATCTTTTATCTCTGTCCACTGGGATAAGGAAGTGTGGCAGTGGGCTGCAGGCTTGAGATGGACTTCTCTGCATTACTTTGAACTCTTCTTGTTTAGCATTGCTACTTCTTGGGATTTGTTTTCTTTGCCAGACAGAATTCCTTCCACTATTAAAAGCTATGGAAAACTTTTCTTTTCTTTTCTTTTCTTTTCTTTTTTTTTTTTCAATAGGAGGGTGAACAGTATTGAATATTAAAGAAATTACAATACAGTTAAAAGACATTATTTGTTGCGCTGCTAAACACAGACAATAAACAATTCTATAGATTACAAGAACAAGAATCACTGAAAATAAATGTATCAAGACTGGTGCAGTAAGGGAAAGTGTGGTTTCAGCACTAGAGGCGTTCAGCTATAATCTTAATATTCTCTTCAGTGGTTTAGTTTAAGTTGTATAACATTTTCACTTGCTCCAAAAGGAAGATGTGTGCTGTGGAAAGAGACTGGATCAATCTTTATATTGATCTGCAGTATACACAGAGGTTTTCACTGCACCAGTATGTGATGCTTTTCCAGTAATTCATAAACAAAAAATAATAAACTGCAGTAAATCTGATTAACCCCAAACTTAGTTATAGGAGGATCAGTAGTATTTCAATAAAATAAATACATTCTTATCTCTTCCACTGGGGGTTTTCATTTGGAAAGACACAGCTATCTGAATACACTACGTGTGAACTGAGCAGATCTGACTCTAACGTTTTAGGCTTATTGTATAACAAATAGTTTGCCACAACACCCAAGAGGAGGATGTTTTGGGGCAAACTATTGAATGTGGGTTATCATTTGGATGTGGTTAATTACATGTATAGTTGTAACCTTAAGGAATTCTGTTCCTTTTGGCAAAGATTCATCAGTGCATGAAATTGTACAAAATGTCCTGGATTTTCATACATGAGATTTCCTTAGTTACTTAATGTATTTCAAAAAACCTCCCTCACTTGTATTTCCCTTTTTAATTGTCTTTGCTATAGGAAGAGTAGCGTGTTCAAACACAGCTGTAATATCTTTGTTTCCTTGTGATCAGATCTGTCTGTTTCTCTTAGGTTTTCAACAAAGTACATTCCCATAACAAATGCCACAGGCTGCGGAATCCTTAATGTTAAGATGTTGCTCTGCTTAAGAGATAGGCAGCCAGCAAATTAGAAATGCTGATCCTCAGATGCTGAGCTGGAACTTTGATTAGTCACTAGTGATAAATATAAAATTCATATCAAAATCTTCCTCACTCATAGATAAATATTATGTGTCATGCCTGTCTCTCTTGCAGCGATCCCTCCTGTTCCCTGTAAAAATGACCAGCAACCAAAATGTGGCATAGTGGCAGCAAGCAGTAGAGTGGTCCATGAAATATTATGTCAATTATGTAAAGAGGAAGGACATAAAATTATATATATATATCAAGTGCCTTGTGTAGACAGCAGTAGCTGCAGTTTACCTGGGCCAATCTGTTTAATATTAATTTTTCTCACAGTGTATACTGTTTCATAATGGATAATCTAGTCTATGTGGCTTCTCCAAAGCCCCATTCAGCCATGGAATCTCTCTCAATGGGGTGCGCAGGCCAATATCAGCGTATTTTCCAGATGATTTTGCAAGTGATCTCATTGCTAACCAGCCTCACAGGTGGTGCGGGGGGGCATGCCAGGTGGGAGCTGCAGCTCCAGGCTTCCCCTAGCACTGCCCTGGCTGGTGCAGAAGGTCCTCCCACACGGAGTGCTGGGGCAGGTCTATAGGAAAAGGCTTTAAAGTGCCAAACTACCAGAGTGTCCACCCCCAGCCCTCTGGGGAACATGCCTGGGTCTTGTGCAGGGAGTCTTACAGAGCCTTGCAGGGTCAGTCACACCCCAGCAGCCACACAGGTAGGAGATCCCCAAGGTGTGAGGGCCATAATAGCTGGTCCAAGATGTTTAAGTGGACTATTGCCCTCCTCGGAGATGGAGCAGTGTAGCATGGAAAGCTGTAACCTGGAGTACGGTGGCAATGAATGACTATGTTGGTAAGGAGGGATGATAGGCTGCATAAGCTTTGATGTCGTGATAATGCCTATAAGTATAAATGACCTGTTGATCATAGAAATTATATAAACACTGATTAATTATTTTAATAGTAATTTTAAGCTATTTTCTGTATTGTATAACTGAGCTTTAACAGTGATAACAATGTGAAAAAATTAGTAGTATTCTGAACAAAAGCTAATATCATATGGGATCTTTTTTAAAGTTTATTTTTAACCCTTAACTGCTTGATTTACTAAAATCCATCATGTACTCAAAGAGCAAGTACTGTAGATTTCAAGACGAGGAAAAAAAGAAAGGAAAACACATCATCCACATAAATAATGAAGTTATTAAACCCCTGATTTAAATTCAAAGCTCAGTTCAGCCTTCACTATAGAGCTGCAGCTGGCATCTCATAATATAAAACTTAAGCGGCCTGTTGAATTTATCCTCAGTGTCCACAAATGAAGTTATAAACTTTATTTAGAGCTTCATTTCTGCTTCAATGCTTGCCCATGGTTTTAGATCTTCTGCAGACTTCACAATAGCTCTGTGTTTCCCTGGCTGCACGGACAGTTTGATAGCAAACCTGCAAACATCCCACGTATTTAGTTCTCCGCAGCTGTGCAAACAGCACAATGCATTTTCAATATTCTGCTTTAAACATGCACATGGATAATTGAACTTCAAAGCAACAGCTCTGCTAATTCTTTTATGAAAATGCAAATTACTAGTGTGACTTCTCACCAGATTGGGAGTTTAATGGAACAATCAGTCTGATCTAAATCCACCCTGAGGCATGAGCACAGTTGGGGGTATTTCTGCGAGTCTACTCCATACTTTACTCACTGGCAGGGTGCAAAACTTAATAGTAGCCTGGAGTTAGCAAAGTTTTCGCATTCAAACCCCAATACTCAAGTTACATCCCCTTATAACCTTATATTATTTGAGGAACAAGGGCCCCAATTCTGGTATTTGCAGTGATCAAGCATGAAGGTAAAAGTTTAACCACGGAAGAAAATTCAATGTCTTCTCAAAAGTTTAGTAGGGAAAGATGGAGTATGTGTTAAATTCACTGTCTTCTCTTTCAGCAAAACCATGTTCAATGGTTGTTAAAATATGTGGCATATTTGGCTCCAGTATACATATTTCCTGGTATATTTTTTTTTAAATGACCCTTAATTTGATAAATGTTTGGCGGCATCTCCTCTGACCATTACCATTGCACAGCCAACTTTTAAATGAAAGGCTTAAAAATACACTAGGTGCCTCAAAGGCAGCCAAAGCAATTTACCATCTTGCTTTCCAGTTCACAGAAACAGATATGAAAGTTTAACTTCTAGCTATTGGGAAGTCCAACTCTAATTAATTCAATATAGAAAATTAGAGCCAAGAGAAATAAAGGGCTTTGGTTGTGCCTCTACTTTTGCCTATCTCCACATATGCACCTAAAATGAGCTGAAATAACACTTTTTTTTTTTTTTTTTAAAAAAAAAAAAAAAAGCAAGATACTGTGAACGCCTAAAAATAAGTGCAAATTTCAACTTTGGAATGCAATTTGAATTTCCATGGAAGGCCACACCAAAAACTCATGACCTATATTTCCAAGTAGTTGGTAATTTGCAATAAAAGATAATTTTTTTTTTCAGTAAGTGGTAGGGATGTGTGACTTAAATTTTGCACCTTTTAAGGTGTCTCTGTGTGAAATGGATGTGTGTGTGTAGAGGGAACTGTCTAGCTGTTCTTCAGTCCTAAACATGGGTTTTTCACATTTCAACAAGTTTCCAGCTGCTCAAAGGGCATACAAACAGGATGGCAAAGGGTGGAGTGTGGAATGAGAATTCTTTTTCATGAGGTGAATGTAGTAACAGAAGTACTCCTGGCAGCTCATTTTTCTACCTTACTTGCACTAATGCTGGGGCAGTAACAGATTTTCCTGTATAATACCATTGTCCCCCTTGAAAGCTAGTCAGATTTTACCAAGGAGAAGAAACCTCTCTTCCCTGTTGCAGCACCAGTTCTGTGCATCAGAGCCAGAGTGCCACTGAGCTGGCCCAGAAAGCAGCAGTTGGACGTGGAGCACGTAGCATTTACTTAGTTATTCATTATCTCTTTTTTTCTATTCCCCTCTCTACTTTTTGATCAGAGACTCTCTACATTTTTTATTCTACCTCTTTGTGCTCCATTTGCCAATCTTTTTTTCTGCACTGAGTTATTTCCTCTAGGTCTTTTTACTGTTCATTTTTTTCACAGCATTTTTGAAGCAGAAAATGCATCAAAGATGTTTCAAGTGTGAGTGAACTTTAAAACCCAGTCTTTAAGGGACTTCAGAGCTGAGGTGGATTCAGTTCCCTCCTTAGTGAGGAGGACAGGGTGGGCTTGGTGTGTTGGGCTGGTCAGGCAGCCCTGGCAGGCAGGGCAGGTACCGTCTCTCCTCAGCAAGGATCAAAAGAAAATAGGAGCAGTCTGATGGGAGTTGCTCACCCGTGTGAAAAAAGCACCAACACCTGCCACCTAATCACTGCCACCATTGCTCTGCCTCATTGATGGAAACACAAGTACTTTAAAGATAATCTGAAATTTTCTGAAGCCTCAGTGTTTTAGTACACAAACAAGAGAAATGCTGTGCGTGATAGAAAAAGCCCACAGTAACAGTGATAATTTTGTAGGGTATTACTAGCAGCATGTTGGTGAGCGGTGGTGACCTTCAAAAGCTGCATGGAAACGATGCAGCTTCCCAGCTGGGGCAGCACATTGAAAAGCAGTTGTGTGAGCTAGGGATGGGAGAGTTGGGACATGGCATAGGGGCAGGAGCACAGGTGAGTGTCCCATTGGAAACACACATGCTCTCACCCCCTTCCAGGAGTTTACCATACCACCAAATTATCCAGTTAATACAAAGAAAAAGCTAAAAGCAGCTATGTGCAAGCACCCCTGAAAGATGTGGCCTGCTGGCACTTCTTTAAATCTGGCATTTAAAATTGCTCAGACAGATGGAACAAAAGTATGTAATAAAATGTGACATTTTATTTTATCATCTATATTTGTTAAGTGAATTCTTCTGATCATTCCCACTGTCAGTAGCACTGAATGTGAATCAGATTCTGATAATTTGCAGTTTATAAAAATCAACTCCAGGGGTCAGACAGAAAAAGAATAAGTAATAATTAATTGCAGGATACCCATTAATCCACAGAATCTGTCTATGATGGGTGACAGCTCTGCCTAACAGAAAAAAACGACAATTCCAAAAAGTCAATCATTTACAGACTACTTCTCAGTACCAATTGTTGACTCTGTGGTCTTCCTTATGTATATAAGGACAGGGAAGGGATCTTACCCTGTACTCAGCAATGGTGAGGCCGCACCTCGATTATTTTTTTCAGTTTTGGGCCCCTCACTACAAAAAGGACATTGGATGACTCGAGTGTGTCCAGAGAAGGGCAAGGGAGCTGGTGCAGGGTCTGGAGCACAGGTGAGTGTCCCATTGGAAACACACATGCTCTCACCCCCTTCCAGGAGTTTACCATACCACCAAATTATCCAGTTAATACAAAGAAAAAGCTAAAAGCAGCTATGTGCAAGCACCCCTGAAAGATGTGGCCTGCTGGCACTTCTTTAAATCTGGCATTTAAAATTGCTCAGACAGATGGAACAAAAGTATGTAATAAAATGTGACATTTTATTTTATCATCTATATTTGTTAAGTGAATTCTTCTGATCATTCCCACTGTCAGTAGCACTGAATGTGAATCAGATTCTGATAATTTGCAGTTTATAAAAATCAACTCCAGGGGTCAGACAGAAAAAGAATAAGTAATAATTAATTGCAGGATACCCATTAATCCACAGAATCTGTCTATGATGGGTGACAGCTCTGCCTAACAGAAAAAAACGACAATTCCAAAAAGTCAATCATTTACAGACTACTTCTCAGTACCAATTGTTGACTCTGTGGTCTTCCTTATGTATATAAGGACAGGGAAGGGATCTTACCCTGTACTCAGCAATGGTGAGGCCGCACCTCGATTATTTTTTTCAGTTTTGGGCCCCTCACTACAAAAAGGACATTGGATGACTCGAGTGTGTCCAGAGAAGGGCAAGGGAGCTGGTGCAGGGTCTGGAGCACAGGTCGTACGGGGAGCGGCTGAGGGAACGGGGGGTGTTTAGTCTGGAGAAGAGGAGGCTGAGGGGAGACCTCATCACCCTCTACAGCCACCTGAAAGGAGGATGCAGAGAGCTGGGGATGAGTCTCTATAATGAAGTAACAAGCCATAGGTGATGGCCTCAAGTCCCCATCCCTGGAGGTGTTTAAGAACTGGGTTGACATGGTGCCCAGGGATATGATGTAGTTGGGAACTGCCAGTGTTAAGTTAATGGTTGGACTGAATGATCTTCAAGGTCTTCTCTAACCGAGTGGATTCTGTGTGATTCTATATTTCTATGTATCAAGGTTTTATTAGAAATTCAGGAAGAAAAAAAAATATTTGTTTTCCTCACTGTCTTCTAAGTTAGTCCCACTTGTTTGCTTTGGTATGTAACAGAGCACCTTCCCTCTGTCCTCTTCAAAGCACAGCTCCATTTGATCTATGCTGTCTCTCCCTCTCAGTGTTTCACTCCCTGCTGCCCGGGCACACTCCCAGAGCCTCTGCAGAGCACAGGTACAGCTGGCAGCTCTCACAGACAGAAGCAGATAGCCACACTGATTTAACTTTCAGTTTTTCATTCAAGAGAAGCTAACCCTGAGGGTCAGCACTCCCCACTTAGCACTGCTAACAAAAGGAGGAGGTAGAAAATTGGCATAAGCACAGAGCGAGCCCTGATCCTTTGAAAGATTGCCCCCACCCCTCCTTTTCCAATTTAGTCAGGGACTTCAGCAGCAATTATATCACTTAATGTTCATTTACTGCTAAATTGGGAATATTAAGCAGTAAATGATTGAACTTTTAATTAGCAATTAAATTAAAAGCAGCCTCTTCACTGCAAGAGAAATGTCACTGAGAACTAACTTTATAGCTGACAGTATTTTGCAAACAGCTTTACTGCATTTTATACGTGACACTTTTCTGGGGCCTAGCCCTGGGTTTGTGATGACTACTTGCTTCTACTACAAACCTGAATGGTTTGCATCCCTCACAGCAAAAATACATGTGCAGAAGTAAATATTAATTCCACTGTAGAAACAAGTAGAAGTCCCACCTTCAGAGCAGAAACTGCTGTGTTAGGTGCTTTATGAACAAAACTGAAACACATGCCAGCCTTGAAAGCTGACAGTCTAAGGCATTGCAATATTTACACAGACGTTTACACAAATGCCTAGAAAAAATAACCATGCTACTAGTAAAATTTGTTGTAACTTTTTATTTATATCACCAGTTAACTCACCAAAGAAGCCAAATTAGCCAAGAAAGTACCGCCACCTGTTAAGGTGCTGAAACAAACTGAAAGCTGGGGATACAAGGGATGGGTTTGTCCAAGGATCTTGCTCTGATGATCTCATTAACAGAGGGATTTATAGTCTGGGAAGCTCACTTCGAAACAGCTGTTCCCCCAGTGAGAGGGGACAGTGATTGCAAACCCATCTGCTTGCCGGTGGTGAACAGGGCGTAGGATCTGCTGATCCCACCAGGTTTCAGACTCCTGAAAGCCCAGCCCCTCACTCCCCAAAGTGTGGCATCCCTCATCCATGTAAACACAGTACCCATATCCTGGCTACCACTGGTGGCTGAAAAATATGTGGCTGAATATAAGTGAAGCCTCTTGTTTGCATCCCTCCACTTCAGGATCCATGCTGACCTCTTGCTGCTCCCAGCATTGACGCTGCAAGGGAATCTCCACAGCACTGTCATTGCTCTTAGTATCAGCATCACCTCTTTCAGGCTTCCTGAAGGTTGGCTATGTAAATAATATGTATAACGTTTCACTTTTAAGAAACTTGTCGCTTGGGGTAACCTGTGCTGCCTGATGGTGATGAGGAGTGAAGCGAGTGACTGAAAAAAGACAGCATGGGCAGCCCATCGGCTAGTTGAACAAGCAGCAAGCTCCCTGTAGATAGCACTCTCACTGCTGAATGAGTTTGTTTTGACCACTGGCTCTCATATCCTTCCTTTCCAGGTAGTCTAAAAATATGCACCTATTTGGTGAGTATTTTATTTCTTTATCAGAACTTTTAAGTGAACATTGAGGAGTATTTTCAGGAAGCCAGTTTCAAGTGGGGCCATTTTCAGCAGGTGTACCAAACATTGGATCAGAAGCTCTTCCCAGGGCACAGGTGAGTGAAAGTGTCAAATCATTGCCATGTGGGTTTTTGGTTGCACCTCTGAACAATACACAGGCCAAGAATTATTTGCAAAAATTATTCAGCAACACATTTCAAATAATTAATATTTTAAGTAAATCATTACGGACCAAACTTGAATAGGAAAAGAGGCAAAATATTTGATAAATTATTCATGCAGCTTTAGCACTAATGTAATAAATATTACATGGTGTCAGAGGGAAATGAAGGATTTTGAAATGAAGAAAGAAATTAACTATGAAGGAAGAGCACCTGAAAATTGGAGAAGGTGAATACACAGATTTGAGATATGTGAATAATAATGAATAGACTAATGGGAGAAAATAAAACGGATGACAACTATAAGTCACTTTGAGAGGCAAAATACTCTTCCCCTTTAGTTCTTTCTCTCCAGATAATATACAAACTTCTCAAACTTCCTTCAGCAATGTTTAAAAAAACCCAGAGAAAACAAAAGAAGACCCCCTAGAGTTAGCCAGGTGGGGAACATACCTAGATCTGGCTAAAGGGAATTACATGATCAGAAATACTGATTTACAAAAGGGCCATAACATTTGGGGGAAAGTACCATTTTGATTATCAAATAATGTATTACTTTTATTTTGCAAAGTGACTTTTCTTACCAGCTTAATACTGAATTAGGACAATAGGATGGTGTATTTTTTTGGGTAGAATCCATAAGGTTTCTGTTGTGCTTCGGGTAGGCACATTCAGCAGCAGTAGCTGCTGTGCCATTAAGCATGTCTGAGTGGTCAGTCAAATCTGTTCTGACATACCTCATCAAGTAACAGGGTCATTAATTCCTTGTTTGCTGTTTTGCTCAGGTATAGTGTGTACAGATTCTCAGTAGTCTTATCAGTTGACACAACATTTGAAAAATTAATACTTTTTTAATCTTACTTTTGTGTGAGAGAGGGATTTAACATTTTTTTCCTTCCAAATCCCTTCCTATTTACCTTCCTTTTGAATAATAGGTAGAAAATAGGAGAGAAGAGAGGAAACAAGTTAAAAAACCCCAACATATTCCAAACAAAATTTGTAAAAACTAATTTTTCTAAAACTGGCAACAGCGATATTACACATTTTATCCCCATTGACAGTGGACTTGGTCTTCTTTTAACCTCAGGAATAACATATTAAAATGAAATGTTTTATGTTTGTCATTTCCGTAAATGTCTCCTTTACAAAATCTGTTATGGGCACACCAGTCTCTTCTTCATTGGACATTTACCAACCTTGGCATATCAATCCATCTTTTGCACATCTGCTCAGAAAATGTAATTAGTTATACCCATATGCTGCAGAAGTACATGATAAAACTTAAGAAACAGTAAAGGACAAGAAACTTGACAGCCTTCCTCCTTCCTACTATTTTGTTGAAGACTTAAAAAAGTGAGAAGCTCTTCTTGCCTCTGCCACAGGGTAGGGATATCACTGTGTCCTAAGCAACTTCAAGAGATTAGGCAAAAGCAATTGATGATTTATTCTAATACTTTTGGTTCTGTTCACTTGAAAACAATCATACTGTAAAAAGGCATAATATTCCCCCCAATATAATAGATATACCTTCTTTCCCTGGTTATTAACATAGTTAAGAACTTGTCCTTGCAAAGAAATGATAAATAAGATGGACAGGGATTCTCATCTGAAGTTTTGTGACATGGGAGACCCAAATAAGAAGCTCTTGCTACACAAAATGACACTCACATTCAGAAAATATGGAAACTGTAAGCTTGTTGATCAGCTCTTTGACAGCTGTGCTCAATTTTGCTGGCAGGTGGCAAAGGAGAGAAGGCCTACAATCCAAAATGCCTTAGCAACCAGAAATTGGTTCAATGGCATCTTCATGCTACTTTGTCTCGTGGGTAGAGCATTCACCAACATTCAGCCCCTGTGTTCAGTGGCCATATCTCAAAAAAAGGGCCAAGCAGAGGGCTGGTGTAACTCCTTTGGACTTTACTCAGCTACAGGATCCTCTAAAATTTGCTTTTTCACTAAGCAACATTAATTACCTTGCATTCATATTAATCACCTCTTTCTTATGACACTATAGTTCAAGGCTATAAATACTGGAATAGAACTGTTATACTATGATTTATCCATTAATCCCAGCTTCTTCAAAGTTAACCCTAAAGGATGAAACATGCTCCGGATACACTATATGTCCCTCTCCATGGCAAGGAGTTTGCAGCTGTTGTCAAAATCAGCTGTAATGAAACATTGGTTTAGTTTTTTCCTGGATGGTATGTTATCAGCCTCAGTTGGTGGCATATTTAAAACCCCAAATTAAAATCAACTCACAAGAGATTTGAGCTTTAAACAGGACTTCACCATCGTGATATGAAGCAGAAGCCACTGGCCACTAGTTAAATGATATGGTGCAAAACAAATTCTGAAAATGCTGGATTCTGTCAACTCTGTTTTGTTTTCTTGTTTTCATACTGAAATCCAAAACAATGTGTCACTGTTCACTATCTGAACTAATTCATGGTGATTCAGCATTACAGAAACACCATTTTAAATTCATCTCTGACACATCACATTTATTTGTTGTGTATGTTGTTTAATGGTTATACATTTTTCTTAAAAAGAAAAACAAAACAAAACCAACTTTCAAATTATTAGCATTCTTCTACTTCAGTAGGGGGCTCAAAATCAAAACTGTGGCACCTCCATCCTCCCACTTTTAGGATTAATTTGGAAAAAAATAAAGCTCTCCTAATTATAGAGATTTAGCTTTCTGTTATAAGCTGGCTATTTTAAGTTCTGTTTACAAGATCACAATATGAAACATCGTTCAAAAACAGTGTGAATTGATTACATCCTTCTGAAGAACATGTAGCAGTAGAATATGCATTTGTAGCTGTTACACTGCCCTATAATTAAGGCTTTATTGCTTCCCTTCTGAACACATGTGACTGCTGCTGGAGAACAGCTGAGATACTTAAAATGAGACAATGGAAAATGCTCGCCCCCTCCAGTCACCCCCTAACCTTTTAGAAACAAATGGCAGAAACGCTGTGGGCACTACCAAATATAAGAGTAAGTCAATATACTGATTATATTTTTCTGCTCCAGTTTCTTTTTAATGAACAATTTTCCCCCAAATATTAATAATTTGAATGTTGCTTAATTAGGAGATTTCATATTAAAACAGCTGAACACAGTCTTTGGTTTTTTCATTCATTTCATGGATTCTGGATCACAGCATGATGACAGAGTGATCCCGACAATCACATCGGGAATATTCACAGATCCCAGAATGAATGAAGAGATCAAAAAACAAGAGGCACCATGTAAATACATTTGCATAGTTTAAATTACTCAGGGAACTCAATTCTGCTCTGAACTGATCTCATATTTTTGACAAACTAAAATTAATACTGAAATGTTCCTTGCACTGAGCAGCTCTCCACACAGATGAGTGAGCTAAATGTCAGAGCTGCCAGCTTTATGGGCACATGGCCATGCCGTGTGACACTGTGCTGGGCATTTTATGGAGCTATATATGTGATCCTACATCCTTGCTGTAAAATAGCTGTACCATAGATAATGAATTAGGACAATCAAACGTCTGGATCTGTGATATTGGAGAGGGACTCCCAAGGAAAATCTTCACAGCCTTGCAATTTATTTGTTCTGAAAAAATATTTTTGATAAATGAGATGACATATTAAAAAGCAGATATAAAATAATATTGTTTTCCATAAAGGTCATCCATAAGACAAATGCTTCTAAAGGCAGATGAACATATATAGCAATAACATTGATCAGCTTTGTCAAATTGCAGACAATGACTTTCTGAGCAATGAAGCCAGAATTCCCATGGCAACCCTCACAAACTTCAGACGCAACACAGATTCAGTGTGGGTAGCAAGCCATATAAAGTAGGAACAGGAACATTTAGAGTTAAGGGTTAAAAACTAAGCTAAATATAATTTAAATCATGAAAGAAAATTTTCTTCTAATTGTATCCAATGTATTTTTTCCTTCCGTACTATTTTTTGATCTTCTATATTCTGAAATCTATGTATAGACTTCAATCCAAGTGACAGATGACAATTATCTTTGTACCACTCCCAGAAACTCTGTTGAGTAATGAGACAAAGTACAGTAGCTCCTTCTGCTCCTCAGCATGTCCCTCAGCACTGGTGCCTTGCCCCAGGGTGTGCCTGGCGCCCAGCCCTCTGCATTGTGCTCTTCACCATCTCCTCCATCAGGGCACTGTGGATCCTGTCCTAACGTGGCTGTAAAAGCCCTGACTAAACTTGGGTTTGGTGCTCAGTGGGTGAGCAGGAACCAGTGTGAGACCTCTGGCAAGTGGCTTTGCAGTTCATATGGAAAGGGGAAAAAAAAAAACAAAACAACCAAATAAAAGAAATATGAGAATGTCTTCTATTGGTGTTTTTGCATTTTAGTGAGATAGGGCTTTGCTTTTTTTACCTTGGTTAAAAGAAGTTGGCTAAGACTTGCCAATTTGATCCAGTACTGCCTTTCTGTATTAAATAATCAGGATAGGGCTGATGCTGGTCTGTACTGAGAGTCTCTCTGCTTCAGCAAATACTCAGAAATGAAGAAAATGCCAATATAAAAAAAAAGGTTCTAGGTTTAGTCTTCAGCAGAAGTGTATTTCTTCATTTGCTGCGCTCATATGTGCCGAAATGAGGCACAACTGTATTTGTATAATATTTTAAGATTCATTTAGCAATTTTTTGCCATAGTGTACAATCATCATCACAGAAGATTATAAATTAGTTGCCTTTTTTGCTTTTGCATATCCCCTCCTATATTTCTCCATTATTTTTCTTCCCCACAGGGAGATGGGAACAAAATATGTGCAATTACAGGAATAAAGCAACATGGTGGAAGGTACCAATAAATACTGAACAACTTATTTATGTTAAGCTGTCACAATTAATTTGCTTATAAAATTTGTTCTGTCCTGTCAGTGAGTGAACACATAGTCTCCAAAGAGCTATTCTCACTTAGCTATTTTCTCTCAAACCCAACTACAGATCTTCCTCTAACCTTGCTTTAGACTTGCTGTTATGTCAGCAGAGCGTCTGCCGGGTTTTTTTGTTTAGTGCAAAAGCTATAGCTTGTGGACAAAAGGAGAGTATGTCCTAAATTCCTGTAATACTTCTCTTCATAGAATTACTCTCAATTTTTACTTTATTTCATAGACTCAGAATACTTTTTAGGTTGAAAGGGACCCTCATAAACTTCCTTCTTTTGCTTTCATTAGATAGAAACTTTAGACTCTTGTGTGATAAAAAGAGATGCAAAAGCATTAGTGATTCTGAAACTTCAGTGAGCTGCTGCTCACCTAGGTAGTCCCTGCCAGTCTTAAGGGCTCAGTACCAGCTTTCTGGGTCCGAAGCAATTCTTACAGTCTCCTGGACAGGAGGTGCTGATGTTCAGGGACACTCTGGCCTTCTCTTGTAACCCAATAGCCAAATAATGCAGTGCCCAAGTGAAAAAACTGTTCTCCACTTAGAAGCAAGAAGCTTTGTGATAGTTGTACGCTTACGGAGCTTCTTGCTCAGCTCTCATTTTACATGCTGTTTTTTTTACCTCCTGGTGAAAGCTTAATTATTTAAATTAACACAATTCCAGAGTACAAATAAAAAAATAAACATCTTATTTATTTTCATTTGCAAAAGAGCCTGGTGAGATGCTTTACTTCTGAAAAAAAAAAAAATCACATTATAACATTGCAACCACTTAAGTTTTGATTAAAGAAGTTAATTCAAAAAGGCAATTTAGTTGCTCTTTAAGCTGACATAGTGTTATAACAATTATTTAAAGAACAGTGAGTCTTCCCCACACCACGTAGTCAACATTGCCTTGATTCCAATGAAGTTTCTTAGTTTGGCTTTGACAGTTAATGGCTTACTGGCAATTCCTGGTTAATTATTAATGCAGACATAATAATGCTTATTCCTTAACTAACCTTCTAAGCAATACAATTATCAAAGGAATTATTCCCACTGAAATCTCAGTATCACATCAGTCCAGATCAAAAATTTTAAACCTCCAAGTATGGCTTTTTGCCTGTAGGAAAACTAACACAATGTTTTTTGATAATTTTTCTAATATTTTAAACAAGGACATCCTTTTACACTTCTGCACTTCTTCAGTTGTGTATCTTACATAAAACAGGATGTACTTTCACTTTTCAGGTCCCCAAAATCTCCCAAATCCACTGAAAGAATTTCAATATATAAAGTGCAAATCTTTTTGAAAAGTCACTATTTTGGGTGCAGGCTGACAGCAGCAGGGGGCAGCAGCTCTTTTTCTAGTGCCCGTATTTATTTCCTTTTCTCTGGACATGTGTCTTGCCACAGATCACTTGTCAAGTGATGGAGCCTGCACCAGGCAACCATAAAATCATTCAGTGCTGAGAGCCACTGATGTCTCACCCATACAAGCCATCTCTATTTTACCTTTTTTACTGGCAATTTGCACTGGTGACAGCTCCTCTGTTAGGTAGCTGAGAAGCTTTCTGTGCTTGTCTTTATATGTGTTCCCAGTCTAACAAGAGAGAGAAATGCATTGTTTACAGGCCCTAGGTATGAACCACTAACATATAAAGAGGCAGCATGTTCTTAACAACTGACCTCTTCTTGTCTTGGAATTGTTTCCTCTTTATAGCCAAGCCACAGAAGACCACAATGACTAAACCTTGCAGCCCTACCAACTGTGCAGTCACACTTCTCTCCAAGGAAGCTGGTTGTGGTTAGCCAGGAGCTTTGCACACTGAACTCCCAGCAAAAGGAGGCCTCTTTTCTTTCTTTTAAATATTTATCTGAGTTGTGTTTTCCAAGTCCCTGCACATAAATTCAGAATGTAACGGGCACTTTGAATGTATTTGACCAGTAACTTACAACTACCTGCCAATGGTCCCGTCTCTGACACTGGGCAGAAAGGGCATCACTGCAAAAAATTGAGTTGTTGGGCCAAGAAAATACACTTGGTCACATTTTCTCTGGCTGCCTGAGGAAGCTGAGAAGCTGTGCCAGTTCTTACAGGCAGTGATTATCTATCTAGGAAATTGCAGGTACAGTTTGAATTGTCTATTTTACAATAAAACACTAATGTTGTTTTTAAAGTCATCTCACATAAATTTGAGAACAAAAACCACATAAAACTGGATGCAAAACTTTCTACCACTCAGAGCTGTGGTTTCGTGCTCTCTGCAGTCAGACATACTAAAACCACACTATTTTTACACTGTTTTCTTCTCTTGAAGATCAGATTTGCCTTTTAAGTGTTGAATTAATTTCAGTCTGCAAATCCGCAGAAGGAAGTTGGGGCCTGCAGACAGAAGCTCTTAGCTGTAAGCAGCTGAAAGCTGAATTCCTAGTCAGACTTCTGGCACTTCCGAAATTATTTAAAGTGGTTGGGTTCTAACAAAACTATCTGAAAACAGCAGAAAGAAAATCCGGTAAGAATATGCAGATTGATTTTGAGTAATCTAATAGTTTGAGCAATTTCTAAGCATTAGCCTAAGAAAGGCAAGACTCTATCAAAGAGAAATCTTTGGAAATAGGTCTAAATACACAACAGACTTTCTAAAATGTTAAGTTTCAGAAGTATTTGCATGATGCAAAAAGGATAACGTTTGATTGTACTTAACAATAGACCCTGGTTTTGCATGATGATAGCACTACTAGAAAATCAGAAAAATAACAGGGTCACAAGAAAACGTCTTATATGTATCTCCAATGGTGCTTCTGATTTCCAAATGCCTCAGAGAGCAGCTTTCTACTCTGGCAGAACATGCAGATAAAATCAGTGCAGTACACACTGGTATTTCCCATCTCAGCTAACCAGACATTACATTTTCTTAGAGGAGCCTAAATTAGAGGCATGGCATTTGGTTACACTCCAGGTAAGCCTGTGCAAGCTTAATTTCTTGAACTTTTGCTTATCTGGTATTCAGAGTATTACTGCTGTCTATCTTGTTGGAATCCTGTTTATAGGACTGTAAACTACTGAGAGATTAGGAGCTAAAAACAGCAGGCAAAATTGAGTATTAATAAATGCAAATTAATGCTCACTGGGAAAAAGCCAGTTCTCCTATATATACACACTGATAGAAATTAAATTATTTAGTAACCTTCAGAATAGCTCTTAATGTTAGTGGACAGTTCTATGGAATGGCAGCTCAGCCTTCAGTTGCACTTTAAAAAAAAATTAGGAATTAGTAGGAAAGAATGATGAAAACAATCGAAGCGTAATTATGACAGCATGTACATTTCTCGTGTGCCTGCATTTTGAACATTGGTTGCAGCAGAACTAGAAAATACAGAGAAAAGCAATAACAATGAGCAGAGATGTGAAATGCTTTTGTACAAGATGGTATTAAGCTATGGTGATTTATTTTTTTTGGGGGGGGAAAAGAGGCAGCCCTTGGAAGACACACTAGAGGTCTTTAAATTCTTGAGTGGCACAGGGAAGACAAATAGGAAGCAATTGTTTATCTCTTCTCACAATTTAAGAGGCAGATAGCATTACCTGAAATTATTGGGTAGCTGGTCATCACAAAATGAATCGATTTTTCCTGCAAATTGTGGGAAAAGACTGTAGTCCAGCCACGTTGTTCTTCCACGCCTCCTGCAAGCACCTGCTGCCAGCGCTGCTGGCCGTGAGACTGCGTGTCACCGCCCTTCAGCACCGCACCGCCTCCCTCCTAACACGGACTCGCCTCTCATCTATCAGTTGTCCAAAGTTGAAGAGCTGCATGCTTCTTGCAGTATTTCAGAAGCATCTTAACTGCTATTTTATAGCTGCAAACAAGCTGAGCTTTCATTAATACTTAATGGGGCAACATTAAGAGTAGTCGTCTTTGCACTGTTGAAAAGGCCATGATGGTATTCCAAGTCTCACTTGCAATCTAAATTTCTTAAGATCAAAGTCACAAAATGGCTCATCCAGCTTGGACAGGTCCACTGCCACCCAGGTGCAGCTGTGTGCTCAGGAACTGACACCTCCCACACCCCCGATACGTGACAGACAAGAGCAAGTTCACAAAGTACCACCACAAAAGGTGAATGTGACAGCTGAAGCAATACTGTTCTGCAAGGCCAGAGACGTGGTTTGTTTGTCCCCAATTCCTGCATCTCATCCTTTCCATATTCAGACAGGCTTGCTTAGACCTGAACTACCAGGGAGAACAATTTCAGGAATTACAAGTGCAGACTGACAGAACTTTTGGGTGGAATAATTCAATGACTAGAACACTTTAATGCATATTGCATGAGTGAATCAGTGAATCATTTTAATGCAAGACTCTTTTCCTTTCTTATCCCTTTCTCTTCCACACTAGCTGTCCAAAGAGGGAGGAAGTTAAGGATTACAGGAAGGTCAGCCATGGGAGTAAAAAGTTTGATTGTACAAACTCCAAATGGAAGCACTTGGATTGGCAGGATCAGTGATGCGACTAACACTGTATCCTTGTAGAAAAATCTGTTTCATGAACTGTCAGTTTTTTCTTTATCCTTTAAAAAATGTCACTGAAGTTCCACAAACTGAAACCTGAATTATCAGTACTTTAAAGCAGCATTAATTTCACAGAACATGTTCGGCATCTTTCTGTACCACATTGTCATCAGGTGACTAGCACAATCTATTAAAATAATCCTAAAGAGCTTCTTGAAGACTACACTAAGCAATACAGAAAATTATTCAACAAAGAGAGTATAACAAGCATGCCAAAATATCAGAATACTTCTTAAAGATTAGGATACAGAATGAAGACAAGCTTTTCTTATTAAAGTTTTTATTAAAATTGAGCTATTTTTACATATTTAAAATACTTTCTATCCAAATTATGCAATATTTATGAAAACAATTGTATGCAAACACTTGCATAAAAATATGTAAAATCACAGCTAAGCAATATAAAGCAATATATAGCATGTTCCAAAATGTATTTCAGGACTAGAATACCTGAGTTTTCAATAAGCTGGTTTCCTGCATTTCACTGATTTTTAACAGTTAAATTTAACAATGTATCTGATCTCATATAAAGCACTTCTTTGGTTGGGAGAAACTGCATGGAAAAGGCAGAGATCAAGCAGAGATATTACTCAAGGCTTATCTTCAGAATCTTCTTCCACATGAAGTTCCACTGTTTGAGATGCTAGGAAGGACTCCCATGTAGCAAGGCACTTAAAAAAAAAAAAATCAGATACATATGAATACAGTAGATAGCTTTCTATAAAACTGGCAGCCAACAAGAATTTTTAAAAAAAAAAGCAGAATACATACACATTGTCACAAGCTCCTTTGGTGGGACTATGGTAAGAGCAAAATATGGTTTCCTAGGCAGTTCAGTGATATGCAAAACGTTAGCCAACATGCTGATTGAGCTATAAAGGTCACTTTTACATAATGACAGGCACACAGTGTGAGCGTCATAACTGTATGTGTTAGCATGGAAGATGCTAACGTTAATTATGCTCTTCTTTAATCTCTCCCTTTAGTTACAGGCAAAGATCTCTTCTAAATAGAAAGCTCACTGTCATGCACAATTCCCTTGTAATCTCTATAGATTCCTATTGTATGCCCAATTTTCTTTCCAAATTAAATTAAGCCTGTTTTTTTCTAGATACAGAGAGAATTTATTTTTCTCATGAGTAATGGGAAAGAAATGGGAGCAGAAAGGTAGTGTTGGGGTGGAAGGGAAAACTGTCATCCTTACAAGTGGCCTTTTTTTCCTCATGGAAAAATGTATTTGTAATCGTACAAACTAAGTTTTTTTATTTGAAGCACCAAGACTGTAGGCAGTAAAATGAAAAAAAAAAACCAAAAAACACCAAAACCTCAGATAAACCAACTTTGGTTCATTTTGGCTTAAATGAGTGTTGGCAGCTTGGCAAACCATGATAAATCATAAGATGAGTGTTGAGAGTCATGGCAAGGCTATCATGGGGTAACCTGTGGTGTGCTGATACTTGTTACCCAAAGTACCAGGTTTCTACTATTTCAAGTCTGTCAGTAGAAGAGGGCAGGCAGTCATGCAATAATTTTATTGTTTTGATGCTACTTAAAAAAACCCTTGAAATGGAAATGTTTGAATAAAATTTTGATTTATAAGCTCATACCTATTGCTCTTGACAATGCAGCTTATTCACTACTTACTGTACACAGGTTTTTTTCATGAAGAATCTGAATAGTCATAATAAACAAGTCTTCTGAAATTTCTTCAGGAAATACCTTCTTTTATATTAAAACCTGGACAGAATACTCCATTTATCTGAACCTTTAAATCAGTACCCTGAAAACAGCATCATTTCCTAAGTGAAAACTTTTGCCACAAGCTATTAAAGCCACAGTAATTTTCTATGCCCAGCTCCAATGAAATGTCTAGCATCCATTTGTCATTGCTTAGAAGACATGGAAAATGTGCTAGCATTCATGCTGCTTGAACTTACAGCCACCTAACTCTGTTTTATTAGACACTTCTAGTGAAATTACTTCAGAACTCCGCCATTAAATACGTAGATTTAATTGTATTAAATTAGAGCCTAGGTCCTGATATTATTGCGTATCTATGTGCAAGCAGACGAGTGGGAGGATCAAACAATGTTGAAGTATAAGTTCAGAGAACAAAATGAAGATGACACAGAGGGTGACCAGAGTTGGAGGAATCCATGATGACACAGGGACACAGAACATGGGATACCCATAAAATTACACGTGACAATAGTAACAAGAAGCAGCAAACAAGTCAGCAGCGAAGACATAAAAAAGTAGATGATGTGGGTCTGCAAGATGAGAGAAGTTAAAAACAGCCGACTGACCTAAGGGATCACAAAGAAAAAGGTATGTGGAAGCTTATTTCTGTATAAGCTTTTGGTCATCATCAGGCACATTAGAGACTGTTCCTGTTATGCATATAGTGCCCTTAGACTATGGAAATCATGGATCTACTCGCCCAGTCTTTCTTTTCTGATCTTGCTGACAAAATCCCCAACTAGCTTCTGCTGCTTTTGCACACAACAACATTATGCTTAGCACATCTAAGGTTTGATTTACTGTGTAAAGGGGAATAACAGGAAGATTAATGTCGTAATCTGCTTTCTTCATTGACTTTTTTGAGAAATGTTATTTTGAAATGTTAAACACAAAATCAGGGAGAAATGGTGAAAAATAGTGCTAGTAGGAACAGTGATCTGCAAGTGTTGCAAACTGATTTCTGAAAAGTCTTGTCTAAAAGGTCTTTTTGACTTTTTGGATAAAGCCTTTAAGCTTTGATCATTACATTCTCCCCTACTTCATGTGAGACTGTGGCAGCTGAGTCTATCTGAGATGCTTGAGCTGGAAGGTGGCATCTTGGTTTTAAAACGTCAGTAAGGCAGCAGCTAGCAATGTGTCTTCACTGTGGCGCTTGGACTCAAGATTTCTGGTTGCTAGAGCCCAGCCTGGATTACTGTCCTAGAAAGCTGCAAGGCACATCTGTTTTCCTAGGCTTATCCTAGGTATGGGACAAGAAATGATGTTTCTTGAAGAGCCTTTTGTTGGCAGTGACCTTTATCTTCTGAACCACAGTTTAATTTATATTATGTAACTTCATGTTTGTCGTTCTGTAATTAATGTGAACTAAAATACATATATCAGCACTGGCTGGAATGTAAAAATGGCTTTCTGTTATATTTGCAACACTGAGCCAAACTGCACTTGTCAAAATGCAATCACAGTATGCTGCTTAACCAGATAGATACAATCTACTTAAGTCTTTCCAGACAAAGATGCAAAGCATTTTTTTCAGTTACACAAGTTATTCGGTTTTTAATTTATCCTCATTTATATAATCAAAACACATTTTCCAAAATATAAGAGCAATGGTGGCTCATTTCACTGTCAGACATCACAGTGCTGCTACAGCTGACAAGTTTTATAATTAACCATACCAAAACAAAACTAGGTCTCTGTGCCTTAGGCTCAAGCTTTTTATATTGTGCCGCATGAACTGCATAAATGACATTTTGTTAGTGATGTATACTTCAACATTATTACAGAATGATTTTACTTCATTCTCCTGGGAGGCTGAAAACGGAGATCTAAATAGAGGATCAGCCAGCTTTCACAAAGGAGACGAATGCAAAAAAAGAGAAAAACCAAACCCAGGAAATTAAATGTGCGTTCATAGGATTGAAATTCGTAATCCAATTACTTGTAAAAGCCTGGTGGAAGACATAAAAAAGCCTAAATACATAAAATGAAATAGCAAGAGCTTAAATGAGGCTACTTTACCTAAAATATTCAGATTACTACTGCAGGTCACACATCTATTCCGCACCATCATTTTTAGAAAAAACAGCAAATTTTCATATAGTACAATTGTGTATCTAACTAAAGAGGAGATATAAAAATAGAACATGTAGTAGGGATAATAACAGTGTGTCACATGCCATGTGTGTTTCTGTTCCAGTTCCCTGTTTTCCATGGTTGATACTTTAAAGGTATCCTTTATGACTGCATTTCCTGGAGTAGAATCTGAAAATGATGTTGTGTGAATCCAAGAGAGAGAC
The DNA here is from genome assembly GCF_003259725.1 of Athene cunicularia. Classification (NCBI taxonomy): domain Eukaryota; kingdom Metazoa; phylum Chordata; class Aves; order Strigiformes; family Strigidae; genus Athene; species Athene cunicularia. Next base: position 20,638,639 of record NW_020799109.1, on the reverse strand, counting down.
AAAAAACACCTCCATAGTGTCTAGGTGCAAGGAAAAAACTAGAGTGCAAAGAAATAGTGATTCCAACTATTAAAAAATGCCTTCCTAAAATTATTTAAAGGAAATTTTTATGGTTGAAGTAAATAAGCATTCAAAGATGGATCCTGGCTTTGAAGCGACATTCAGACAAACAGGCTCAGCCATGTGGGAGCTTTTGAAAACCACATGAAGTTTGTTAGCTAAATTCCCAGGCATTGCTAAGGTAGGATGCGATCAACATGAATGAGCAGCTGACATTTTGCTACGCAACCAAATAACTAGTTAAATGCATCACTACAGAGGCCTCTAGGGCAAACAACAAATCTCATCTAGTTTTCTACAGCTTTTACTAGATAAAGACGTACCTAAGGGCTTTGGAGTTAGAGGGAAGTTGCTGTAATGGGGAAGATGTATTGCTTTGCCCTGATGCATCGTTTGGATCAATTTATGCCTGTACAACATGTAGGTCAAAAAATAAACTAAATTATGCTTGAAATAGTTAAGAAAATCAGGGAATTATATATATTTTTGGAAAAGAGTAAGCTGTGTCAATACCAACAAGAATCTCGCTATATCAAAGATAACTTTAGCTTTTTATCTGATGAAGCTGTAAAGGTTTAAACAGGATTAGTCTGACATGAGAAAAATAAAATTAGAGGCTATGCTTTAAAACAAAGACTCATCCATGCATAAGAAAAAACATGTTATTTCAATGCCAAAACTAATTAAATATCATCCTACATTATGAAAAAAAACCCAACTTTTCAGCATTTACTACAGTACCTCATGAGCAGTAGAAAACCAAACTCTAGTATACTTGCTGTGGATTTACAACATCTTTGGATCGAGCTGCAAAATCTAGTCACTTATTCTGGTTTTCTTCTGAATAGAATAGGTTAACAAAGTTCTTTGCTGAGAAAAATGAAAGTGTTTCTTTTACTCTAATGGTGTAAATATCCCAGCAACTATAGTAAACAGATGAGAAAAACAAAAGGAAAAATTTAGAAAATGTTTAATTGCTATTGCTCTTTGAAGCCAGAGTTCAATATGGCCTGGTTTCGCTTTGCTAATTTGTACCAGGAACACTTCAGACATGCTAGCTAAATAACAGTACCACCACCACCACTAACTTTGTATCTTGTTTTGGTTGGAGTAATGCTGCATCCTTAGGGCTCTGCAGACTATCTATACCTAACTCAATAAAAATACTCCTGGTGACAATTAACTTTCTCAGCTGTAAACTCCACCCTGTGGACAGTTTGTTATTTCAACTGTTTGGCAGACACCTCTTTTGGACTAAGGTGTGCTATTTCAGACAACAGTGTCACACCAAAGGCATGCGGAAAAGGAAGAAAATAAATTTCATATCGTTTCAGAAAATCCTCCCTGTTTTAGCAGTGCACTTACAGTCATTATTGCTATGGTACGTTATTGGCTTTAAGTCTTTGTGGAATAGAGACTTCAGCACATATCCAATTCTTTTCCAGAAGCAAAGGAAGTAGAGAACTCTATGAACTCTTTGTAATTCTTGGCTACTAAATGACATTATACTTAAAGGTATTATAACATAGCTTGTGCATTATCACAGGAAAACCTTCTTTCTCATAGGCCTGCAAAGCAGCACCCTGTAAATGTGCAACACTGGGCTTTAATTAGTGTTTTTGTTACCACAGTATTGAGAGACACAAAGAGACTGGCTATTCCACAGCTGCAGAAACAAAGGAACACTTCTTAAGTATATTAAATGTAGACAGTCAATAAACTGGAAGGCTACAGAAATACCCCTACTTGTTTTGAATTAGTAAATCTGGAGAAATATAATTACAGGTAACACTTTAAAGTGGCACTTCATGTAATGTGAACATTAATTCAGCTTAAGGGAGACATACTGTTTTACACTACCTAAGTGATGCTTGACAAGATAACAGCAGAATCCTTGGGCAACTACAATTAAGGAAAAATCCAAACAAATGTAAGATCATACTCTTTCCCCCTATTGTGATAAAGAGGAAGTAACATTTTAGAAATTCTAGTGTACTTTGACACACTGCTCTGTGTACTTCATCACACCAGCTTTAGTTTTATACAGTCTTGAAGGACTAGATTCTCTACTGCAGAAGCCACCAGAAAACATGAGATGTCTCTCTTACTCTGTAGTTCTCAGAAATTTAAGGGATGCAGAGAATGGTCACTAACAGGAATGACTCCTGGTTAGGTTGTGCACCTGGGAAATGAAGTGAGCAAGACTGGGGAATGATGAGGAGCACAGTGAAACGCTGCCACAGAGAAGGGAATGGGACACTGCTCATGGAGAAGGAAGGAGTTTAACTGGGGCGGGGGGAGAGAAAAATACTGTGGAAAGGAGGAAAAGCAGGTAGTGACTTAAGTTAGAAAGCAGAAGATGGACAGAAGAGCAGGGCAACTATATCGTATCCATGGCATCCATGGTGCCTGGGAGCATGCACAAAACATGCTTTGTGAAAAAAAAAAAGGCAAGAAATAAGATGAGGGATGCTACAGCACTAAAAGGCTTAGTAAGCATCAAATGGTGGATCAAAAGCATGAATGAGTAATTTAACTTTGGACATGTGAGAGAATGTTAATGATGCAAGTAATGACTCAACAAGTGAAAAACACTAACGGGCACTGTGTTTGTGCATGAGTTTAATGAGTGAGACTCAAACTGTTATATTTAAGATAGGATTTTTTCTACTGAAAGCATAAAAATCATATTCTGATTCTTGGGATTCTGAGACTCCCTTGCTGAAGTTTCCCTTCCAAACAGATGTAGAAAGCAGATGCCAGGGCTTCTTTTTCTGCTGTTTTCAGGAGTGTATTTCACACCTATAGTTTTCAATATAAGGGCCTCTGATAGTAATCACTTCTCCAATAATTAATCATCAGCATTAACCATACGTCTCAAGTAAACACGCATATTTTAGATTAAAACTCCCAATCCAAAGATTAATTTTATCATATTATTTTGAATGTCAGGATTCAGAGAATGATTTTCTGATAAAAAATGGGTAAACCCTCACTTTGCAAACAAGGAATGATAGAGTTAGCACCATGCTTCTATTACTGCAGTGCTGCAGTAAGTTAAGGTGTTTTTTTCTAAAAACCAGATATATTGAGATACAACAGCAAAAACATTTTATGGAGATTTCAGTATTCAAGAAAAACACCAACAAAGAATAATCTCAGTATAAACCAATTTGTCCGGTATTTCAGAGGCTATTTAAGAAGAACCACTTGCAGTTACAGAGATAGCTGAACCATTTTCTGCAGTTTGTGATTTAATGATAGTAATTTCATAAACAGTACAAGCTTTAAGATTCTGAATTAGAATTCTAATTCAGCAAAAAGCATTTCTAGGCAGGAAGGAGAACCAAAGAATTATTTTAGTGTTTTAATTTAGCTAATAATTCATTAACAAAATATTCCAATATATTTAGCATCATTCTAACATACGTACTGTTGATATAGAAGTCAGAGATCATCAATAACTGAAGAAAATGTGAGAGGATGCCAAAAGCTTGCTGCCTGATTTCAGAAAATATTTTGATTTTAATATGTAACAACAGATTGTCAATGTCCATGCATCTCACAGACTGTATGTTAATTAATTAGACTTGATGATCAAGAGCTCTGTCTTTTCAATTACGTTTTAACAAAATGATTTGTAAAATCGGGACACTGTCATTGGCTGTTGGGCAATCCATAAAAACAACAGAATACAGGACTGGAAGTTACAAATGTCAACATATATCTGTGAAAAATTAGTAATTAATGACTAATAGATGGCTTAGAGTATTCCCATTCTTTCCCAAAATAAGAGGAAATTCTTTTAAAAAATTCAAGACATCAAGACAGGATATTTTCAAAATCTGCACTTCAATCAACAACATGTTCTCCATGAAGAAACTTGACAGAATGCTTAACATATTTTGTCACATGTTTTCAAGTTCTCTTTCTTAGTATATATTATTATAAAAGGGAATTCTTACCAAGAATATTAGTCATGGCATTTGAGCTGAAAATAAAAATCTAATTTCAACCACTTTTCTTATTTCTGAAGTACTAAGTTGCAGTTATAAGAAGATTCAATATATTAATTATATACACTTGCTGCATTTGTATTTTTTAAAAGTGCAATAAGCTTTTCACACTGACTTCTCAAAATTGTATTGTTCTTCTTTATCCTTGTAAAGTCTGATTATTTCATGAAAGACACTTCCTTAAGAGAAATAACGAGGATTTCCTGAATGTGCTCTCTGAAATGGAATCACATTTAAAAGTTTTCCTCATACAAGATCATTCACAAAAGTTTGAGCTTTCCAGAGGGCTTCTTCATGCAATTACAGCAAAAGGTTTCCAAACTGTAATAGAGTAGCTGATGTTGAACTGAAAAATATGTTCCAAATTGTTGTGTTAGTAAAACAAGAGTGCCCTCTGTCGATGATGAACTTGGGATCAACCATTTGGGCACAAGTAGAATACGTTTTGCTTGAAACATGTCAAATTAAGGGTAACTGCCTCCCTCTTCCTGCAAAAACTGATTCTGAAGTTAACACAGGTTTGAACAGGCAAAAATTCCTCTTTACAGACAACCCATGGAATTCTTCACTGAAATAATCAATGAAAAAATAACATTGCTATGAGAAAGTGTTTTACCTCTTCATAATAACGGAGATTATTCTCAGCCACATTAGTGAATGTTGATCTCATATCACACTGCATGTTTTGCTTCCACCTGTCCCAGTCTGCTTTCAGAGCGTTATTGGCACATTCGACTTTGTCTTCAAGTTTCCCAATCTCTTCTGAGAACTAAATATGAAAAATAAATATGAACATTAAAAAATGTTCAGAACCAAGGTTGGTATTTAACTCAGCACAGAAAATAATTTCCCAGGGATAAATTTAAATTTTATTCTGAATGAAGAAATCAGTACAATTTCTGAAATATTAATAAGAGAAATTCTATCCCAGAAGTGTTGCTGAAGATATTTTTATGGACTGAGAAGTTACAAACTTCAGCACCTCTTCACTAGCACTTGATAGTAATGCATCTAAAAAGGAAAATAGAGGGCTTTACTGAAGCAGAATCAACTACACAGATTAGATTTGGCCAGAAAAACTGAGACAGCTGAGAAAAACTGAGACAACACAGGAGAAACCAGAATGAGGAGAAGACAAGAGAAATCAAAAGCACAAACTTTCTGATTTCTTGCCTGTCACCTTGCCATCTCTTCTTGTGGAACTAACTCCTGTGTGACCATACGAGAGAGAGGAATACAGCAGCAGAGAAAAAAAAATTAAACCAAAGGACTTCTGCAGAGAAGAAACTCTTTCACAGCAATCCAGGATCAAAAACCTTGAGGGCTACTCTACAGACATTATTTGCTTCTAATTACTGTGGATACACAGTGACTTTTCAGCTAATGTGAATGAGTAAGTGGACAGAAGCCCTCTTCTAGTGCTCCCAATAATTTTGTTAACTATTGTCAATTACTAATCAGCTGTGTCAGTTCTGGCTGGCGCCCAGTTACAGAATGAGGTACATCTTCTGCAGCTATAGTGCAAATTCATCTGCTGGGACTGCACAGTGATTGTCTGCAGCAGGAGGGAGGTCAGGCAGAAACACCACCAATAAGGAACATCCAGCAGAAAAAGTTAATTTCCTTGTATTGTTTCCATTACAACTCAGGTCCAATACACCTCTGTCTTCTTCCTTATATTCTGCTGTTGGGCAAATTGTTTTTTCCTTATACAACATCCCTGTAAGGTTGGATAGCTCCTTGTGCTCTCAGCAGGGCTGATGCTTTCATGGATATGAACTTCAGGATTCCAAGATTAACTTCCAGGATTTTCAAGGAATGCTTATGCTATTGGCAGAATGCAGAAACGACAAAATTCAGAGCAGTATGTGGAAAGGCTTGGTGCACAGCCTCCAGCTTGAACCATGCAGGGAGGACAGTGTTCCAGTAGAACAGCTGGCAGTGCTGCTGCCATCAGACATGAACTAAGCAGCACTGCCTGAAATGGTAACAGAACCTGAGCCCAGTTCACAAATCACAGATCCCAGTTCAGTTTGACATACTAGAATCCTTCAGGTCTTAAAGTAGCCAAAACCTCCTTAGCTAGTAAACCTGAAAACTTCATCTGAATTATTTTTCTCCACATTCCACAATACACAGATGAATAAACATTTTTACTTAGGCTTAATTTCTGCACTGATTTTCCTTCGCACACTTCTACATTAATGAAATACTGGTTATTAATCAAGAACAAAATACAAAATATTATTTCTACTTTACTGAAAAGTCCAAGTTCTAATTATCTAGCCAGACCAGTAATCAATCCATGGACAAGGGTTATTTCAACTATGAACAGTGTATTCAATATGAAAAGGTTAATCGAAAGTTTAAATGTAGGGAAATTACCTTTAAAGGAATTACAGGCAGCTGGATTCAGTATCTTGGGCATGTCCCAAGTTAACTGCCTTTCCTTCAAATACCAAAAATGAATGCACACGGAATACTGAAAACAGTGAATTATTTTAGGTGATCTAGAGTAGGAAAGACAGTTGAATCCATTTTCTGCTTTTGCAAGGGAAAAGTCCCTATATGGGAATGAAGCTAGGCTACACATGTAAAGAACTTCCCCGACTTAGAAGTCATGGCTGCAGCAGCTTCCCCTTATCTCATTCTTCATATCATTACGGTATTTCACAGTTTGTTTTTGTCTTGCCTTTTCTAGGAATTTTCTCCACGGTGTAGTCACAATGTGATGTGGACATGCAGACTCTATTCTACATCCCTGCCTGCATATGTGGTTTAAACATCACCCTCTAAAACCCAAAAAAACCTGTATGCTGTATCAAGGCAAGGGTTGGACTTAAGGTCTAAAGACAGCATTATGCCACACTGCATCCTCTCAGGTAGAAAGGATTAAGATCTACTTTTTCACAACTCAAAAGAAACATAAATGTCACTCTCTTCTGCTGCCATAACAGCAGAATTCAAAGAAGAATGGCTTGGTCTCAACAAAAACATCTACCAGTGTGTTCCTCATTTACAAGATGTAAATTGTTACAATTTATCCTGTAAATTAAATATGATTCTGAATCCGTTTTCTTACACTGATCTCACCAAGGCAGCTATTGTGATGTATTAAATCTCACATCAGTGATCCCCAGAGAAGGACAGCACAGTACTGATCAGGCATCAAACCATGGGATAGGAAGGTGGGAGCCAGACACTGCTAGGGCAGAGTGCTACCAGATGTGAACACTGTGGCCCGTATGCAAAATAGTGTGGATTTCTATCTGCTACATGAATCAATCCAACAGTTTGGTGATACTAACCCTTTTTAGCCTGGAGTTAAAACATAAGATATATTCAGAACATGATAACATTCAGCATTTCATTTCCTTACTACTCAGTTTCAAGCCCGAACACTAGAATCCTTAAGTCAGCGTTTAATGCTCCTCTGGTTCTGTCAGAGCATATTATACCAACCTTCTGTCAGAATTACTATTACCACTAGTGGCACTACTAAAACTGTTAAAAACAGAGGGATGCATTAGCATTGCTGTGTATGCCTTCAGAATGGAGCATGGGAGCAACAGAGCCACAAACACCAACATCTTTACAGCCAGAGCTCTGGAGGTAAGAAAGGTCTACATAAGCAGGAGGACACCAAAGTCCTCTCAAATATCTCTGTCAGAGCCTGCATCCAAAATCAGTCTTCCATACCCTGAACAACTACCTTCTTTGTGGACTACTAAATTTTGGAGTGGGAGACCAGGTTTTGGCTTTTTAGCAGCACCACAAGCAGCTTTCTAAAAGCCCAATGGCAAAAGAACAGCTCAAGAAAACATTTTTTCCCAGCCAATACGCATGATACCCCCTAAGGTTTAATTTGCGATTCCAGCCTATTTCAGCTGTGCTGACCTTGGGGATGTTTTGCATTCTCTTGCTGTATAACCTCCTGTTTGTTAAATCATTTAATGTTTGCCATGACCAATGCTAAAGATCTCACAGCCTTTTATCAGCTCTAATGACAGTCTGAGATGCCTTATCTATGGTGGAAATGTACTTCAAATTAGATTAGAGTTCATGCCACTCATTGTCAGCAGAATTTCTGGCTACTATATTGCACTGACAAGTTCAATCTGACATCTATGAGATCATTAGAAGCTACATGAGTTCTGCTTAGGAATAGGAATGTGCAAATACAGCCAAACTCAGCATTTGACACCAATTACAATAACAGTACCTGTGTTATGACCACTTTCTATTCTGAAATCAGTCTGGTTAGAAATGTCAGCAAAATATTTCAACACATAATAAAAATCAAAACATAATAAAAAACTGATTAAGAAACCAGTTAAAGGTTACTTGAATGGCTAAAAATAGCAGCACACAATCCTCTGCAGCCAAACTATCATTAATAGAAAAAGCCTTCAATTTCTAATTAAGAAAAAGTCTTCATGATGCAGCTGCCACACAACCAGAGAACACGGGATTCTATGATCAGATCAGACTAACAGACATCTGTTTTACTGCTCTCGTGAGACTGCAAGGAGAATCAGGCTCTCAGAAATAGGATTTTTTGAAATGAGAAGAAATAGAAGGATTGAAAAGATAAAGCAAAGGTCTGAACACCTGGGTAATCACACTGTCGAAAGGCTTTTACCAAAACTGTAAACACAGTTACAGTGAAAAAGGATCAGTTTCTGCTAACTGATCTCAAAATTTTACTGGAAAACAAGTACAAACATCTCATTATGGAGTAAATTACTGTCAAATCAACATGGTATGATCAATAGTATGCTAAAGGAAAAATACTCCTTTTTGTCTGTTAACAGCTCAGGAAAAGACAGAGCATGCACCTTGTCTGAGGACTCCATCAGATTATAACAGAAATACATTCTGGAAAGACCACGTCCTGCCAGACAATGTTCACTTCCCTACAGCGGACAGCAATAAGACTACCTGCTAAACAAGATGTATGAAATTGGAATTCATCACTGAATGCAACTGTTTTCTGCAGGCTGGCAACAAACCATACAAATGGGAAGTATTGATTAACAGAGACGCAACTTTAAAAAGTCAACTAGCCATATATAAGTATATAAGTATAATATATAACACAATGAAGTATAACACTGCTTTCTGCCAGAATAAATTCTTAGAATCATAGAATATCTCCAGTTGGAAGGGACCCATAAGGATCATTCATAATATATACTGTGCTTTTACATGCAATGCCACTAACACGTGCTGCGGGCACACAGGACACCTACGGCAGGCTACGGGAGGAGCCCACGGCGGGTCTGCCAGTGCCCTCACCAGAGAGTATGGGAACCCAGGGGCCTGCAGCCCTGCCACTGCCACCCCAGCTCCCAGCCGGGGGGCCTTCTCCAACTTACCGTCCTCCCTGCATTTTATAAGAGCGTCAAACTTTATATATAAACTAAGGACAAAGGACAGGAGAAGCAGCAGAGGAAGTAAACAAAAACAAATTGGAGAACACAAAAATAGGGAAGTGAGAGGACAGTATGAGTAAACAGTTTCTACTTCAGGAAAAAACAAACCAGGGGTATTTACTTACTGTTCCACTGCAGTATGCAGCGGCACACTGTTACAAAATATACCACAGCCATTGTAGATACCACCCAGTGGTAATAAATTCTTATTTATTCAGCTCAGTGACAAGAAATCAAATAAAAATACATGTTTCAAGTGCCAAAACCAATCTAAACAGCTCATCTTTACATGGGAGCTAATTAGGACAACTAATAGAAAGCATCTGAAATGTCAAGGACTCTTCCTTTGATGTACTAAAAAGTTATTATTTAGTCATTTCTAGATGTTATTTACTGTATAACACTTTGTATTAACACTGTGCTAAAAGGCCATTATTTAGGATGGAGAGTTAAACAATCAAAAATTCTTAAAATGCCAATACCCATCCCAGAAGTTCCTTTCAATTGGCTCGCTGAGCCTTGCTGATGGCTTCAGAGATGCCTGCCCCCATGGGCTACCGGTTACAGTCTGCTTTCACTATGACGGTGTCATACTGGGAATAAAAAAGCATCCCTGGGCCACACCAGATAAGACAGAAACCTGAAAGAACAGAACCCAGAACTTAAAATAAAAAGTTTAATGAAGAGCTTTGCTCATTCTAACCACCTTCTCTCCCTCTCCTACATCAGTGGAGCAGCAGCTACAAGAGCACTGCAGCAAGTCTTACTTTCTTTTAACTCCCAGGGTGGAAGTAAACATAAATGCTAAAAATAAGCTGTGGTACAGTCTGTGTTGAGAAAACACAGTGGTTGCCCATTCTTACCAGTGCTTTGCTCCAGCAGCCCATCTACTGAACTTTTGCATCTTTCTCATGATTGCCTTTTCCTGGCATGCATAGCTACAAGGACCGGTCCTTTTCAAAGTATGAGAATTCTAGAGACACCATCCAGTCACAAAGCACAGCTTCAGAGGACACACTTTTTTCATGGGATTGTTTTTTGCTGTTAGAATAAGGCCTAGAAGATTTCAGCTTTCTGTACATACTCACCAGATCCTTTTCTGTCTTTTTACTGGCTAAAGCATCAACTCTGGAGTCAAGCTCGCCTTGAATGTGGTCTCTCCTTTTTAAAACACCCTTAACGTAGAAGAAAAAAATAAGAAGTAAACTGCACCAAACTTTAGCTATTTATTCAGAAAACCATCAAACAGCTTGACTATTTAATAAATTAAGCAGGATCACAGAATGATACCATTTAATAATTTTGACACAATACATGTACTTTCCTCAAAAAAAAAAATCTTAAAATCATGAACTTACTTTTCAATACCTGTATTCTGTCTTACATGTTCTTCAAGAATCTTAGTAAACCCAAAATTAGTGCTGCAAGAATTTGCCATACACAGTATCACTGCTAGTTGTATGAGAAAAACTTCAAGAGCAGCTTACTTTGTATCAGCTCTACTTACTACATTTTATACATTCGTATTTTAAAACAACGATGTGTTTGCCAAATCTCATGAGCAAAAGTATCTTATTTGAGTAAAAGTTACAATATAAAGTAGAATAAATTACTAAAATGGTATACCAGGCATTTTTGAAATTGTGATTTTAACCATAAATATTAAGTGCTAAATGTAGGTCATAAAAATCAGATAAAATTATTATAAAAATGATAGATGTTCTAACATTGATGTATGTGCTTATTTTCAGAATATGTAATTATTACCTCCTGTACAACTGTCCTATCAGGTATTGGATTTTAGCATAATGTCAAAAAATAATTAGAAAGGGGTAGGAATGTTAAACTACAAAACAGGAATGGTATTAGAGATCAAATTTCTATTTCTGATGCCCATTTGCTCTGTGACCTTGATGAAGCCTTACAAATTTCTCATTGCCTTAGTTTCCTCATCTGTAAAAGCACACTCAGGTGTGATTGCATCACAGAAACATTGCAAGGCTTTAGTCCTTTTAAAAAAAAAATCAGAAGCAGGACATATATAATTACAAATCTCAAAACTTTCTTTTACATTACCTTGCCACAACTGGTTTTACTGCTTCTTCTGCATATACTAAAGAGATTTTCAGTATTCACCTCTAGCATAGGGCATGTCGAAACAGCACATGGCACAAGCAGCTCTACCTTCTCTAAGCTGTCTTATTTGACTGAGTTCTCAGAAATCTTGTCACTTTAACAAACACAATAGAATAATTTAGGAGGTTAATTTTCAAATAGTTATTCCATGTTTCTTTTTGAACAGGTACTCACTAGAAAAAATTGGTAAACCTGACTTTGGACAATTCTGAGTAATAAATTAGCAATACATACTAATATTCATAAATTATGTTTCAATAGCTCAGAATATCTTTTGTTTAGATAAATACAGAAAACCTTTAGCTGTAAGCATAAATGCAAAACAAATAGGTCTAGAACAACTTTCCTTCCTATTACAAATGCTTTCTCTTTTTTACTATTTGTCTCTTTTAAAACTGTTTTAATGACTATTTGGCAACTTCCATCACAAATACTCCTTAAATTACAAGATAAGACCAATTATTTTAATGTTAATGTTCTACAACTTCTAATGGCGAACAGGTCTGTGTTTTTACAACATACTACTATAGTTATACAATTTTTGGTGCAGTATTTAATGGTACCCTGCCACAAAACCCTCAAATAATTGTATGTGGACCCATTACCAATTGTTGCAATTTCTACCCCGAGGCACAGCAGTACTCCCCAGGTTTATTCTGTGAGTCAGTTATGAAAGGGCCAATCCAGATATACGTATTTTAGCTATGAATTCATCTTTCCCCAGTTCAAGACTGCACTCCCAAGACTGGAAAATACAAGGATTGTATTGTATTGACCACACCTTCTGCACATTTGTGCATGATCCTGGCAGTACTGTACTGCACAAAGGTCGCTGTGATGAAGGGTAAAACACTCCTCTGAAAGCAGGTTTTACTAGTGTGTGACTTCCTCTATTGTGTTTTAGTATGACTAGTAGTTGAACTGTGAGAGGGAAGTAAACTTCAGGAAAAATAAAAATCCAGGGCACTTGAAAGGAAAGGAACAGTTGTAGAACAGCAAGGAGCTAGTGGAGGAAGATTTTCCTCTGGACAGGACCTCATAGCAGCTGTGTTGCAAGTGTTGCATCAAGAACACTGCAAGCAGAAGAAAATGCAATGGGCAATATCTGCTTGTAAGGTGTATGTGAAGAGCCAGGTAGTCACTCGGGGGTTTGTCCACAGAAAGTTCTCTGTTCTCTGGACAAAAGAGAACACCTGAGGAAGGGTGAGCCGAGCTGCAGACTAGAAGGCAATGAGCAGGCAGCATCTCTTTGATAGCATGAAGGCTAGGATTGTTCGTGGGTAACAGACTTAGAAATTCTGAAAAATAAATTTGGAAGTGGGGGAGAGGAAGAAGACCTGCAATTGCTAGGAATCCCTTCAGACCTTTAAGCAAAGCAGTACCTACCCCCATCTACCTACAAGTACATGTAAATAATGAGGCCTATGAGATACAGGACATTTTGTACGGTCCATCTTTCAGGAAAGCTTATTTTAAAGACTGCAGTCATTGCAGCACTAATTCTTAACCTCTCAGTAGGCTAAGCCTTACTGAGAAACTGGCAATGCTCTGCACAGTGGCAGCAAAGGCTCAGTTAACTTGTGTCTTGCCTTACACATGGCCTGTAACACACTCTCAGCCCCTACTCAGAAACCAGTAGGAGCTGGTTCCCAGCAGTAGGGCAAGAACAGATACTGCAGCTTGCATTGCTCAAAACCTAGACAAAGAGGGTTTTGTACACATTTTCTGCTTTCCGGAGGCAGCAGAGTAGGAATTATGACATGCTGAATTCAGTTACTTAATTATGTTGATTATCCATCAGCACTGAGTTTATCAACTCTAAAGGGAACCGAGAGCACCAGCTTATGGCAGACTAACACATGCTTATATAATGGCACAGGGACTGGAAGTCCCCTGCTGTTCTGGAAAACGTAATTTAGGTGTATCTCCTAGAAAGGGAAGAACCTCTCCACTCCTTTTCCCCCACACAATCTGTTACTCGATGAGTTCAGATTTCAGCAGTGTCAGAGGAGGTCTTTCTCAGCTGCTCTTCCCTGCATTCCCACTTCTCTGCTACAATGCAGAGCTCTCTGAAGATGGCAAAATCAGACACTCTAGCACTGCTACCAAGGGCTGCCTGCCATGCAAAACTATCAGGCTCTTCTCATCTGGAAAGGGTGCCTCTTGCTTGATCAACAAGGGAAACAGGAACAGCCGGATTGGCTGCTAATGGACGGTTAGCCTATGCTGTGCACTGTGCACATTTAGTAGCAACACTAAATAGAGGGACTGAAAAATCATTTTCACCAGTTACAAATTCTCTTCTAGTTTGTCACTGGACTAAGCCAAATTTTCTATACAGCCATAAGCAATCCTTAAGGAAATCTTACCATCAGAATTTCACTGTAGAGAACGTACTCATGTAAAATCGGCAGCAGGTTTTCTGAGAGTCCTGCCATTCGCTTCTCTGTAGCCTTGCAACACTTGTCGATGCAGCTGGCAACACCTTTTAGGGACTCTGCTATATCTTCTTCCGATGCTGACCAGAGTGTGTGGATGGGGCCGTATTCCTTCATTTCATTAAAATACTCTTAACAGGAACATATAAGCATATTACTCTTCTGTTCATTAATAGATGTCTACATGGTACTAATTGCAACTTCATATTTACTGGAAATAGAGACTGAGGATAATATTTAAATTTGCTTAAATGACCAAGTAAACTGCAGTTATTAGCATTAGTTTTTAGTTTATAATTAACAAATCAATTAATGTATTGCAATTAAGTAGTTCCTAGAAATCAGCAAAAATACTCCAGTCATTTCAAAAGGACACACATACTCAGGAAGACCTGAAGAGCTGTATTCACATCACCCAATGACCCAAATTGCTTCATGCCGTCTTCATAGAGAGGGACAGGAGCCATAGCAGCCCCGGGCAGCAGTCAGTCTGACTTGCTTCTACTGCCCTGAATTCCTCTGCTACATTAATGCTCTGAATCCTTGTCTCAGTTATTAAAACTAGCAGCCTTGGTAAGTCCCAAAAGCTTCAGAGGACACACTGAAGTTCACTTCAGTTCTGCAGGTGTTAATATCCTTTAGTAGTTTTTATTAATCTAAATACAAGGATGTCCTATGAATTATCTCTTAGATCTCTAGGCCAAGTGATAAACTGTAAGCAGAAAGAAGGCCCAGAATTCACTGTACCATGTGGTAGGGCTAAACTTGGGCAAGGCTGGATACGACCTGGAAAGCTGGATGGATGTTCACAGGAGGATATTGTGAACACAATGATCATGGACTGAAATCACCATTTCATCACAACTGAAGTTATAATGAAGAAATGTCCAAGAAAAGATGCAAAGCAGTCATGTGGCATGAAGAGTGTAATGCTTACTTTGAGATTAATTGGACAAAAAAAACCTCCATGGAAGATGTAATTAAGAATCCCATGTTAAGCTACTGCAAGCAGGAATGTTCTCTGAATCACAGATATCAACAGTTCATATCCAGGACAGTGTGGCCCTGCACACAAGTGTTCTGCCACGTGCTATTTGGAAAATCTAGAAAGAAGATATAAAATCTGCAGCATCTGGGAGCATGTCAAAATTCCTAAGGTTTTCCAAGAAATATTCTGGCACTGATGCCTTGAACCTACAATCCTCAGCCAGCTATTGCCACTGAGATGGATTATATCAAAAGGATCTCTTTTCACCAACATGTATTTACATTTTTATAAGACCCCTCCAATTTAGTGAGGACACACTGAGATCTGGTACTGCACAGTAAGGCACAAGGGCTCAGTTATTAAAGAACATACTGCAGATCTTCAAATTATATTGTATAGACAATAAAATACCTCCAGTGCTGACCAGTGGAAATTCTACTGAACAGGCCTAGTCTGAGATCAAGGTCAATCTCAGAAAGTCAGTAATTTAGTATTCCAAAGTAGGTGTACAAACTGCAGTTACTTAAGGAAAAAATTGAGATTAAGTCATCATTCTTAAGAAAACTCTAACAGGCACAGTTTCCCATGACATAAATTATGGCCAACAGTAAAGCTATTTTAAAAAAAAACGAAACAACCTACTTGGTCAACACAAAAAAAAGGTGCAGAATGAAACCAAAAAAGATGTTTACAGATCAGGAATCTACACAGCATTATGTCAGCACGACAGCACAGAAAACTGTGACTATTTACATTCCACTGAAAGCACAAAACAAAAGGTCATGTAGCTTTCCAAAAAGCACAAGTAAAAAGACAGCCATACTTGCTACATTTTCCTCTACTTATCAAGTAGTTCAATGACATGTTAAGTCTTCCTATTAACAAGTTATTCAAACTAGCTTGAAGGTCTGCCAAAACAGTGACCATTATGAAAAGTACAATATAAACACAAATCTCTCCTTTTCCCTGATTGCTGGAGAGAGTACTTTGCCTGGCACAATGAAAATTAATGTACTTTTCCAATATATTAAATTCTTAAATAAAAAAGCTGATGCTTGTTTTCTACTTACCCCTTTCTTCCTTGTAAATTCTATGAGCTATTTTGTCTAGCACATTTATTTTCTGGCTAAATGTTTCCATGTAACTGTTCATTTCTGTAAACATTTCAGGACGATTTTTAACTCCTCCTCTTACTGAGGATGCTACAGCTCTGACGGTCTGTCCCATCCTGCTCAGCAAACCAGGACCCTGCTTCTTGTGTGAGGAGAGTTCCTAAAGACAGAACAAGCCATGTTTACTTCCAAGTATTTAATTCTTTGAAAACAATGCATAATTTAAAGTGGGTTTGTTTTTTTTTTAAACAAAACTACATACATAAACCTCTGTGTGTCTTTTTAGTGTATAAATCTTACTTTAAAATTATTACACCAGTGTCAGAACCATACCTGTCATGTGCATTTACTAAGTGCTAAGCCTTCCTGGACAAAAACAAGTGTGCGGTGTATCACAGTCTCACAAGAACGATTAAAGATGGCAGAGAACCTTTACCCTTTCATTCCTCCAGGTGAGTTAGCTAGTTTGCAAACTAGCCGTTTGAACAGGAAAGCAGGGTTAATGATTGCAGAAATAAGTCACTGAGAAAAGCAATCAGTGTTCCTACTGGAAGAAATAATCCATCTATAATTTTTGTAACACTTTTTATATGTTGCTAGAATTACTTTTGCTAGAGTTCAGAGGCAGGCTTTTCTGAGTACAATACCTCAGTTTTCAGCTGGACACATCTTGCAAAAGTACAACAGGAAATTTCAAAGCTGTATTTTTCTTTTATGATTAGTATAACTTTTTTTTTTTTTTAAGTAGATAAAAAAAGGCAATGCCATTCCAAAACAATAATTAATTTAAAATACTATTTTTCATATAATTGTGGAAGTTATATATATATATACACACACACACACACACACACACACCCCAAAAAGCATGCAGAGTTGAAATACTGTCAGTTTGCCACAAAAATCCAAAATGCACCACAAAAAATGCTTTGGAAGGTACAGCAAAATTTATGGCCACATGCATGATTACCAAAAGCATGGAAGAAAAGGTTATCTCAGGGGATGAATATTACATAAATCCCCTGCCTTCTTATGACACTTCTAGACACTGACTAGAAGCTCTTGGAGGACACTACTGAATACTGAACTAGGGAGACTCCTGATATACTCTACTAACACAAGACATGGTTTCACATAACTGTAAATAAAAATAAAGTAATTTTACCCAGGCCTGTGCTGTAAGAAAGATTTTGAAGTCTTCATTAAAAGTTAAAGTTGGATGATCAGCAATACGGTTCAAAAATTTATGTAAAGCTTTTCTTCGAGTCTCAATGAATTCATCACTAAATCGTTCCACCATTCCTTTCATTATGAATTTTTCAGGCAATGGCTAAGGAAAAATGAAGAAATACATTGTATAATTTGCATAATATTAGGGGCATTACAATAGTTCTTCTAAACTACATAGAGTGTTTCTAAAAAACATAGGTGTATCTTGTAAAATCCACCATGCAAAAAACTGTTACAAAGTTATCATATTCAACAGTGGTATAATGTGGTTCTTGTAGCACACAGTACAGAAAAATACAAGTACAATGAGAAAGAAGGACATAAATTACTGCAAATCACTGCAAATGGCACAATTACAAATATCAGAAATATCTTTAGGGGATTTTTAATTATCACATACATATGAAGCTAATGAAATAGGTTGGTTTAATGTTTCTGAGACTGAAAAAAGACCTCAAACATTTCTGGATAAAACTGAAGCCATCTTATAAACAAATAGAAGTAACTTTTTAGCAAACGAACAGGAATAATCAGTGTCGGATGTGCTTCTTCAAGTCTGCTCTTCAACCAAAGGAAATCCTGATAACGTCTTCGAACTTCATATTCACTGGAGTCAAATTCACCACGAGATGTCTGAAAACCAGAGGCAGAAAAAACAAGGCCAGGTTAGAATACCAGAAAAAAAGACCAAAATAGTTTCAGATTTTGGACAAAACTGAGTACTTGAAGTGAATGCATACATGATTCCACTTAGCCTATGTTACTTGCTTGCAGTTTTTTAAAGTGCAATGATCAACTACTTGAAGAGATAAAACACATCTCATTCTAGCAAGAAATGAAAGAAAAAAAAAAAAAAAAAAAAAGCAAGAAAGCACTAAACTGAACACAGAGTGACTTATAACAATTAGCAGACCACATTTCCAAAAGATTTCAATCATTTTTGTGTGGCATTTTCCTTTCAGAATTCACAGTTATGTTTGTTACTTTTAGGGCACTTCTTTTATAGTGATTAGTAATCTATAAGTGAGGAAAGTCCATTTTTTAGCATTCTGAAAAAAAAACAAAAAACAAATAGCTGACATATGTCCTTGGGACCTGCTGACACTAGTCAATGATCCCCACATTCAAAACATGAAAACTTCAGCATATCATAGCAATAACACTTCCTGTGCTGCTTAATGGATTCTACGTTTCATCAATTCCAGTTTTGTAGCCCATTGTTAAAACTTGCCAACAAACCTTTAATGCCTAGGAAAAAATGCTTATTACAGTGTTGCGAAATTGTCAGACCATGAGATTTATTTTATCACTGCTCTATCTTCTAGAACCAAGACACAAAGAGCCCATGTTTTCATTAAAGTAATGCGTGCTGCTTAGCATTCATTGTTGCAGAGAGATTTATAATGCAATGCAAGTAAATTCTAAAAACCTCAAAACACGCTTTTATAATCTAAACATTTTTGAGGGTTGAATAAAAATTTTTCAAGGTATGTGGGAGGAATGCTATTACTTTATCGTCAACAACCAGCACTTCAAATTAAATACGATAAGAAAGAACAGATAAAAAAGCAAAAGCAATCCACCTTACAGCCCTTCCATACTTGCCTGAAGAAAAAATGTTCTCTCGTCTACAAAAACATGCATAAAGTGAAAATTATTGCTAGCAACCTAACAAAAATAGCTCTCTTCCTACTGTTTCAATATTTTATGAGGAACTGCTATCTCCTCATATTTAAGGATGAATAATTCCCATTTGAAAATTTGGGTTTAAATGAATCTTTTAGAAAGAACTCAAAATAAATTAGCAGTGCAATTCTCAAAATGCAGCCTGCAGAATATTTGCTGGTAATCCCAGAAGAGCTGGCTATTCTCACAAGGCTTTCTTCCTTATTTCCAGTAAATAATTTGTATTCAGGACAGCTAAAAATTCACTTAGTTGTTTCCTAATATTACTTTTTCATTGGAGAACTGTGGCAATTTCCCCAGAAATCATATGCAACTGCAAATGGGAAACGAATGTCCATGTGATAGTGGACGCTGTAATTACAAAAGAATGGAACTGAAAGACTTGGTAGCAGGTAACATGTATGCAAGACAAAAGACTGCTAGCCTGCAAGTGATTCAGAAGTAATAAATACTTGGGCTAATACAGTGTCTTTGAACTGAATGAGTCTTTCTGCCGTTTCACATTCCTGCTGAAGATCACAATAGAAAATGTTATTCTCGTATAGAACTGATATGGCTGTTGAGGAATTACTATCTTCTCAGCATAAAAAACCTAAACATCTATGTGTGTAGACTTATACTGAATTTTTTTCCAAATCTACTGCACAGTTTCATACAGTTTTACTTTTCTATAACTCCTGGCAAAATCAGAGTATAATTTAAATTTAGTACTATCCCAGAGAATAGTATGCAAGAAGAGTGTTACTGTTACCAATGTAAGCCATTATAGTCATGAGTAGATGCTTACCTTTGTGACTACTCTGTATGTAATAAATGTTTCAATAGCTGTAATATGGCTTTCAGGATCATCGACTGTAATGAAGAGATCTCTTAATTCTGATTCATCTTCAAATTTATACTGGTTTATCATTGATGAGGGGGATATTGGCATTGAAGGACTGAATGAGTTTACCTCAGCCAGTGATGTATCCTACAGATTAAGACATGAGAACATCCATATCAATACATCTTTATATACACACACATGCAAACACGTATGTCTCAGAGGCTAAAATGGCAAGCTTTTAGTCTGGTAAACCAGATAAAACATAGAGCAGATGAAGGAATCATATAGTACACAGCATATCTATTGTCCTTTTCAGTATTTGCTTCAGTGAGGATGTAAGAAATAATACATTCTAAAACTGACGGAAGAGCAAAATGCCACCATTTGAGAAGAATGTTATGCAGAGGTAGAAAGAGAACTTGCCTATCAATGCTAAAATTAGTTACCAATCCAAGCACCCACTAATTGTGTAGGATACTTACCAGCTTTATTAAAATTGTTAGAAGCCAGTTACTCAGGACTTATGAAGTTTGAATTATCTCTAATAACTTTAACAGGGCAGACAAAAACCAATGATTTTAAAAGAAAACAAGACAAAATCCAAGTGAGTATTTTTATTGGAACTGGGTATTTCTGTTTGCATACATTTTAAAATAAAGTTTGAAATGGAAAACTTTTAGAGACATAAATTTAATCTTTTTAAAATGAAAAACAGTAAAGATGCAGCACAAATTTGTTATTTAATTTATAAAAAAAGTCAAATCACTGTTTTGCTGAAGTGGAAAACCACTTTTTGATAGCATCAACCCCTTCCACCACAGCTCCCTAAGAATATGCTCCCAGAGCAGCTGCTTCTGCTTAGTGCATTCAATGGTGATCACTCAAATTCTGAGAAACTGAGTGGAAATTAGAAATAGGCAAAAAAAAATCTCATTTTCTTTCTTAGATGCAAGTCTTGATAAGATCTACTGCTCTAAAAGCTTGAAGAATACAGTGACTAGGAAAATAAATTCAGTAACACCATGAAAGAGCATAATAAATTAAAAAATCCTCCCAAAAATAAATCTGGACAATTAAAAACAATCACTGTGTTTTAAATATCAAACATTTTATACACTTTTGCTAATAGATCCAATGCAAGAAGTATTTTTATAACAAACTTCAAAAGTAATCTGTTTCCTGGAAGTTTTCTAGAAGGGTATTAGGCTATGCTAACTACCAAGTGGCAAGGAGTTGCTCTTTCTGGTGCCTCACTATCTGTGGAGCAAGAAGAGAGATGTTGCTAAAGAGAAAACTGCTCAAATGGCAGAAGCAGAAATGTGAGTCCACAGAAACTAGTCACAACATCATCTCAAGGCCCATCTTGTAGGAGTGAAGAGCAAACCACTGCAGTGCTGCTGAGCTTGGTGAGAGCTGCTTTTTATCCTTTGAATTCAACTGGATCAAAACTTTCTCTGGAACACATTCTCCTCCCTTGTTCTTTTCCTGCCTTAACACTTATTGACTACTGCCATCCCTCTCCTTTGGATTTGTAATTATATAAATTTGTATTGAGAATTATGCACAAAAAGCACTGATACACCAGTACTCCTCCCATCACTTAGGTACAGTTCCTCAAACAGAAAGGCAAAAGCAGGATGGAAGACTAAAGGCAATGCTTTAAATAGTACATAGCTGCTTACTTGTACACCAGTAAGTCATTTTATTTTTACTCATTGTGTTCCTACGCATGATTTCTATACTGGTGTCCAGCCAGCACTGTCCTGAGTGGTGGAGGATAAACAGAGAAGCTGTTTTCACTGCCTGCTAGCACTAGCTGGCCATGACCTGCACGGAGAATGAGGACCACTCGTTCAGAGCAGCCCATGCGATTTGAAGTGCTGAGACAACAGGAAATTTCCAGGGAAAGAGAAACACGTGTGAGCACATAAGGGACTTGAACGCCATATAACTTGAAGAATAATGACTGTGCAAAGCCTAAATTGGATCAAGGCAAATGTGTTTCATCTTTCTCATTTTCCATGGGTCATTAATACTTTAATGTTTCATTCCTCCTTCTAGGTTGCTACTAAAAACTGCTCTATACAGACAGGTTTCTGAAAGTAGATTTTTTTATATGGAAGGTCATGAATATGTGGTTTGTGAAACAAAACACAGGCAATAAAAATCCATAGAATAAGCAGGTCTTCAGTTCAGTTGTAATATAGCTCTAGTGTTCATCTGCACATGAATGAATATATGTGAGTTTTAAACAAACATGTTTCTCTTTCTCTATCCTCATGATACTTCAGGTTTGGTTCCAGCAGTTCTTGAAGTTCCTGTGACATATGTCTGATGTCATCACAGAAATATGGTAAAAAAAGATAACTTTCTATTTTCTATACAGCTGAAATTTTGTGGTTGGAACTATGTTTTCGTGTGCATACAAATGAGAGCAAAAGCAGTTTTGCGGCACAGGAAAAATAAACAATTCTTCTAGCTCTTAGGTTGTATAACTTTTTTTTAAAAAAAACATTTTTCCTCTTCATTCATGCAAAGAGAGTCAAGGTCCTTTCCCATGCCACCTTCCCTAGCTCCACCTACCTGCAGTAACCCCTTTCTCCCTTCCAAGCCCTTTCACTACTGAAAGCAGTTGGCAGAATTGTGTGTGCCGATCAGCAAATAGGTTTATGCATTTTGAGTTACAAGCCAAGAGACAACATGGATAGGAAACCAGCGAGCTCCTGGAAGCGTAAGAGCCTTTTTCTGGGCCTCCTCCCTCTAATACTTGCAGTTACCCAATCTCACTCACATTTGGCTGCAACGGGTCAGTAAGACTCCAAGAAGGGAAGGAAAACACAAGGCATAAGCAGTCTCATAGTAGGCTGAGCCTGTAGCTCTCTGTAGAAAACACTAAACCTAGGGGTTTGCTTAAATACCACTCCTGCCCAGAGCATAGATCCTTGACTCAGAATTGCCTTCAGGCCTTATCCATCCCTCCCTCCCAGGCAGGATCCAGAGCTTGCAGTCTTCAGAGGCCAGGGATCCAAAGCAGGTCTGGAAATAAAGGACGTGGTGGCAGAGTTTGTCTTGTAAGCAAATAGCTTAGTTGTTGGAGCATTCTTCAAAGAAGCAAAGAGATTCAGGAAGACAGAATAGTTTCTTGGCCAAAGAAACTAATTTATAGATCAGTCTCAAGTCCTTAATCAACTTGTGTTGGAAGAAAAATTAGCCTCTATGCAATTCTGAAGTGGCACGTACATCTTTTCCAGAAATATCATTAATTAAATTTTCTGTAATTATGAAATGGAGAAAACCACTGTAAAACAGAGCTTGAGAGAAGAGCTACTAAAGATTTTAAGTATTAACCACAGTGCTGACAGCTTTGTCAATGCTAGGTCACCATATCAGTTAACAGGGAAGGCAAAGATTAACTGCATGGGTATTGTGATACATGGGGTACTCTATACGTTGAAACTAATGGAAGAAAGCAGGTTGAAAACATTGTATTTGTCTGACTCATTACTCAGCCCCCAGAAGTTGTCTCTGCTAAAAAGACCTCAGAACTTTTTCCATGGAAACAGAAACTAGGATAAAGTAAAATGCACGTCACGTCATGAAATGTTTTATCAGCGTTGCCAAAGAAGATGCTAGTCTGTAATATTTGAGATATGTCACAGGATACCGGATCAGTGGTTTATGATACTATCAGGTTAAATGTCTATGAATTTTCATAAAATAAAAGCCCTGTGTTTACATCTTGAGTAATAACTTAGGGTATTAAGGTTGACAATTTTTAAGAATCTCATTTTTCACTGTTTTGGTAGCTGGTACATTTCATTGACTTAACTGAGAAAGATGAAGTCCATGTCAGCATCAGGCACCAAGCCCTGCACTGTCGCTGCTGTCCTGCTTGGCCTGCAAATGCTACACCACTGCCTTAAAGAAAGTGGCATGAGAAACCCCATTAAGATACAATTTAAAACTAGGTAGGTTCCAGGAACAGTACATTATGGAAAAATTGGTTTTACAAAACTTAGTCTGAAGCTACATTTAGCCTGTCGGTTTCCCTTGAATCTATGGAACATGAACAAATAGGATGTAAAGCCCAATCAACCTCACAGATTTTCATCTGCTCAAAATGTCAGCCCTCAAACTGCACCTGAAAGCAAATCTTGAACTTCTGGTCTATGTATAACCACTACATCTAGGTGTCCAAGCTTTGGAAAGAATGCTGTATTTTCATATAGTATGACAAATTTTCTTGTTTGCAGGAATAAGTTATGTGGCATGCATTAACAGTGGTTAAGATTTAACATAAGTAAGAATTATTTGGCATGAATCTATGTAGCTGAAATTTAAAGATACAGGTATTTGCCATATAGCAGCAGTAACTCATAAACCACACTTGGTTTTATTTTTTATTCCCAAGGATCATCGTTCCTGACAAGCAAGCAGCGTTAACTGTTGACACACTGTACTGATACCTGCATGCAGAACTGCCTGAGCTTACCTAGTAAAAGCAAAAGGTTTCAAAGAAAGAAACAAGCAACTAAAATTATGCTTCAGCACTGCTTTTGCATGCAAGTTCAGTGAATCATTCATCTCTTTATGTCAAATCAAGACTGGTACTGTTCTAGAAAATATGATTTAGCTAAACCATAGTCATGCTTCAGAAAAACACAGATAACTTTGGGAAATCTAGTCTGACCTGTTGCATGTTACTGACCATTAAATCACCTAGTAGTCCCTTCTGGTCTTAATGAATTTCAAGAATTCTACTACAGTTAAAGTTTAAATACATAGCTGCCAATAATGAAGCTCTTATTCCAATGTTTTTATTCATGAATACCAAAAAAAGCATCTCATTTACAAGAATATAAAAAAAATACACATTTAATTCATATGACAATTGGTCCTACTGAAAATACATTTGATGTCAAATTTTCAAACAGGAAACATATCTGCTGTTTCTCTCCAGTGTCACACAGCAGTTCAGAAGTCTTAGAACGTGAGCAGGGCCTTAGCCCCTATATATATATTTTTTTTTTTCCACCTTAGCTATCTGTATGTCCTTATATTTTAAATGCTGCCTTGCTAAGACCAATAGATCCATGACATGCTCTCTTCTTCAATGGTTGAGAGGCAAGAGTAAGTCTCATCTTAACCAAATCAGTACAAAATGAGAAACAATATAGTTGTTAGCCACACCGTACTTCATTAGTTTAATTAAAATCAGCAATACTGGCAAGACTGGTGCCCACATACCTAGCTAACGCTTGGGTACTTTCAGCAGGTGGACCCTAAGATATTGTCAGTTACATTCAGTTTATTCCCTTCATCAAAATACAGATGTTACCTTCTCCAACCTCCTATATGAAGGTGCCAGACTTCCTTTTAAAAGAAA
The DNA here is from genome assembly GCF_003259725.1 of Athene cunicularia. Taxonomy (NCBI): domain Eukaryota; kingdom Metazoa; phylum Chordata; class Aves; order Strigiformes; family Strigidae; genus Athene; species Athene cunicularia. Next base: position 20,613,326 of record NW_020799109.1, on the reverse strand, counting down.
ACTGAAACATGCAAATATTTATTTATATTTAAATAGAACTGCAATTACTAAATCGGCCGTTTATTTAATTTTCAGATACATACATGGTATCGTACAAATGTGATGATATGGTTACAGCGCGTCCAGACTGCTTTGTAAATTTAAGGTAAGAGCAGTCATGACTCGCACAGCTCCTCTGAAGCAGCAACCCTCCCGCTTTGTTGCCCGGGGCTCCGCTGAGCGGGCCGGGCTGCCTGCGGGCGTGGGGC
>NW_020799109.1:20499301-20613028 GCF_003259725.1 Athene cunicularia | reverse complement strand
CGGCGCTCCCCCTTCCTCCGCCGGTCTCTCCCTTACCGGGGGCAGCCCAGGCTGCGCGGCCGCGGCAGAGCCGGGGAGCGCGCCTGGGGCAGCCGCTCGCTGCTTTTAGCTGGAGGCTGTGCTTGCTCCCTCCTTCCCCGCGGGTCTGGCGTGCGCTTTGCGACTGACGCTGGGGCCAGGGGTTTACTTGCGAGAGCAAACTGACACCACATCACAGCTGAAGAGGAGTGGTGAGAAAGACCTCGAGCATTCAAAAACAGTAAAGCTGCAGAAAATAAAAACGTCAGAACTGAGGGAGTTTGGAGTTGCCGGTGTTGAAGCGGAAGGAAGGAAGGAGCAGTGCTACTGGCCGCGGGAGCAGTGAGGGGCGTCGCTGCGGTGTAGGCAGGAGCGGGCAGGTGGGGGGAGGCTGGGGTCGCTGCGGTGGGGCTCAGCGCTGCCTTGGGCGCCGGCTGCTGCGCTGAGCAGGGGGCTCCTACGCGGGGCCGCGCCCTGCCCGAAGGCTCCATCCGAAACGTCCCGAGGCAGGGGAACTTCGTTGTTAACGTGGGCTTCGAGAGTCGGGGGGAGGACGACTTAAACAGGCAGATACAACATAATCTTTGTGTATCTTGGCTCCCTCGCTGCCAAATTAGAAAAGACAAACCCCGTAATCAAATGAAAGTATTCTGAAAAGCGTTCATTCGTGAAACGCCCCTGGTAGTTGATGAGGAAATTCATTTGGTATTTCAAGCTTTTCAGCGAAGTCTTGAGCCACAACTTGAAAGAAAAAGAAAATAAACACTAAATACTCACTGAACTGTGCAAAGAGGAAAAAGAATACGCAGAGAATGTATGCTAAGACATTTTCATGTTTGTTAAAAAAAAAAAAAAACAAAACAAAACAACCAAACGAACTAAAATTCTGAGGGACCTGCGGGTCGGGGGGCGGTGAACCTTTGCACAGAAGTGATGCCAAGACAGACAAGCGTTCGCCGTGGTCGGTTGCTCTCATCAGTGGACCAGCCACCAGAGGGAGATGGGACGCCCCTTTCCTGGGAGCCCGGATACTCGCTGATGGCACAGTATGTTTCAGTAAGTTCAAATAAGTTTCTGTAGTTTTAAAATAACGACTGGCCCTGGTACGAGATCCTCAGGCTTCTTTTCCTTCCGACCCTGTGTAGACCCTCCCTGCCCTGCCTCTGAGGAAGCTGGGGTTTCTCTGGTGTGCTGCCTTCCTCCCCGGCTGCCACGGCCGGGTGCTGCTCACCTCCAGGCTCTGCAAGGTGCAGATGCTTCTCATCCAGCACCAAAGCTGTACTCTCCCCACTTCTGTGTCTTTTACAGTTCCTTTCCAGTGTCCTCACTACTCGTTACCCTCAAGTACCAGATACTGACGAAAAGTATCAGAATATAAATTTTCGACTGTTTCTGCTCCCATCTTTTGTATATCTGTGATAAGACAACTGTAGCTAGGTTTGTTTTCTGACTTTATATAGGTGATGGATGAGTTTGGTTTCCTCTGGTTTTTGCCTTTCTTTCACTAAGTGCCACGCTTTGTGCCAGAGGTCGACAGGTTTTCTGAATAGACTAAGCACCTACAACGCACAAAATGCCTGATTTTTTAATACATCTGTATTTAAATTCAGATGTTATACTTGTAAGGCAATAACAAAATAAAAGGAAACTCAGTGAAGATCAGAATTCCAGACAGCATGCATCAGAGATGATAAATAAAGGCCAGCCAGTCAAAGAAAGTATAAAACTGGTGTACTGTAGGCTTGAATACTAAGGCTGTCATCTGGATCATACTAATTTTTCAAAGTTTTACCATTCTCTTGGGTTCTTTATTTCTGTTTGAGAGAAATCTCACAAGATGCTTTAATTGGATTTTTTCTTATTATAGCTTTTTATTAGCTCATTAATCAAGCTTAACAAGACATATTTTTAGATTCCTCACTGGCAGTGCTTATCTTTCAGTGCTTTTTATTTGAAGTACCAATCTGTGAGGAAAAGGTATTCATTGTCCCTCTCTCTAGGAAAATATGCATTATATTTATTTGGAGCTTTAATCATTGATTGCAAGGACCCATTCTAAAATAAAGTAGGAGACAGTTCTGCCATCGCTTTCACCTGCCTCCCCACCCTCTACCCAGTTGTGTCTAATCTCTGTTGAAAGGGCCCAGGGAGTAAATTTAACTTCAGGCAACTTCCCTTCTATGCCAAGTCCCAGTGGGATTTCCAGCACCTCTCCTCCTGCGGTATTTAGCAAAAAGAGCTTTTTATGGACTCAAGAATTTGTTGCTCATTTTCTGCTCTAGGACCAGAGATTACTTTAAACAGTTGAACAATTGTGCTATTCAGAGATGTTTCAGGTAGATAAATACAGAGCTAAACTTACCAGAGGGGATTTACAGGTTTCTCTTGTGCTGTTATTTCGAAAGTGCATTGCTGTAGGTCTTAGTTATTCTTCATTTCAATGTGTGTATGTGCACACGTATGCCAACAGTATCCATGTTTCCCGAGCACCTGGGAATTAGACATTTAACCACAGATTTTCTTCCTTGAACCTGTGGAATTAGATCTTGGCAATAATTAAGAGTCAATATGTCAGATGTTGCTATGTCATGAATATTATCGCTCCACTTCTTTAAGAAACATTTATTGCACTGAGACAATACTTGACAATATTTTGCTAAATAAATATTTTGTAAAATATGGTGGTTTCTAGATATCTATACAATCTTTATTAAATACTCAACCTTTCCAGACCCTCCTACATAGGAACACTGACTGGAGTATTCACATATGCCAAGGCCGAGCTGCAATTGCCTCCAACTTTTATTTATTCACTTAAGCCCAAAAAGCTATTACAAAAATGTCAATATTATTCCTGCTTGCATTTCCCTTTTTCTTTGGTAAGAGCGTTGATCCTAGCTAGTAATCCCTTCCAGAGTTGCTTTTTCTTGAACAAATTAAATTTACAAACACCGAAGCAGAACCAAGCTATTCCTTTGCTCTCATGTGCAGGCTGCATGTGATCCCTTTAGGCCACAGTACCACTTTGAATACTTAATGTTGACTTGTCGAGTTTCACCAACTGCACAGTGATATGGACAGGATTAAATCTCGTTTTATTTCATCGGCTCTCTAGCAAGGCAGTAGCAGGGTATGGGGAGGGCTCATGGTGTTTTACTCTGTTCCACCACTGCAGTGCAAATAATAAGCATATTAGTGAATCTGCTGACATTCGGCACCTTGACGCAAATGAGAACATGTTTCTAGGTCTGAAATGCATTGTCAAGTAGCCTTCTTGTCAGGGTTGCATAGTGTATAAGCAGAAGTCATTATGTTTACACCCAAAAGATATTTTGATGGTGAATTAAGGGCTGACCTTCATATCATGCCATTTATTAGAGCAAGCTTTGTAGTAAGCTCCATATAATGGCTCAAAATAAGGTTGACTATTTGTGTTCCATGCCTGAGCTGGCAAAGGAGTCAGAGCATAAAGGCTCTCAGATAAATTGTGAGCTGCTTAGATTTTCAGCTGCCCGTTGTGTTTTGATTGACAGGTAACTGTTAACCTCTTCTGTTGGTTTTTTTTTGTTGTTGTTGTTATTAGTTTATGTTTGGAAGGTGCTTTAATTGGAATATTGTAAAATAATCTATCTGTCAGACAGTGGATATCCTCCAAGCTTTTTTTTTTTTTTTTTTCCGAGAGACTATCAGACTGGTTTTGCTTTCTGACTGCCCAAAGGAAATTACAATGTAGTACACTCATAATCATGTTATCTCTTTTATAGCTGTGGATCATTTTTATGACATTGTAGATGTACAAAGGCCTGGCCTGATCAATATCTAGAACTTGCTATCCTTTTAAGTTATGTGACTCTGCCAAATTTTAGACATGAAAACATTCCAGGTGAAGCGTTACTGAGTTTCATAATTTTTACAACATCTAAAAACAGTTGCCAAGCTTCATTGGATATGAAAGCATTGAGGGTTTTTTTTTGGTAGTACTTTGCACTGTTGTCAGATAGAGTCCATCTGTTCTAATCTAGCATTGCCTCTTCTGCTGAAGGAATGGCTTTGTGTTTCCAGATAATTGCTGGTGTTCTTGTTTTTTGATGATTAGTATATTTAGCAATCTGTATTTCATGACATGAAATATTAGAGTATCTCCTAGTCCAAAAGTATGCAACAAATATATGAATATTTAGCATACCTTTAAAGGCTTATTGAATTAATTTGATACATGGATCTGAGTTCTTTCTATTTTTAATTTCCTTGATGCCTAATTTGGAAACTCTGAACTTTACGTAAAAAGAAAAAAAATAATATTGGACCTCAGTTAACCTGTTTATCAGTGACCGGATGTGGTCCTGTTTGTTAAATAACTGAAAGACAGTGACTGATATGAATGTTACTCATTTACGGATGTCTGTTTATAACCCATTTAAACTGGAGAATTCTGTATTTCAGCTGTGTAATGTTCAGGCTCTGAAAATACTGTGCAAGCCTGTGATCATTGTTTAACCTTTTAGGCACAGGGCTTGCCATTATTTCAAGGATTATTAGCCTTTACAGAATTGCTTTATGAGGATTTAGCAATCTTTTATTGTTCACACATGCTTCCAGTAACCCTAAAAAACTTCACCAAAGGGAGCCGGCAGGTTGGTGAGCCTACTTAAACCAATTTTCAGGAGGCACATTGTGGATGAATACATCTGTATTGATAGATTTATTTTTTTTTTTAGACAGAAACTTTGTGTGCCTGTTGCCTTAGTTTATTACTACCAGGATGACTGTTAAGAAAGTTTTCCCATGAAAGGTTTTTTAGTCCTCAAGTTTACATTTGAACTATTGACATAAATTGGGATCTACATGGGACCTAATTAACACTTTAATACTTATTGACAGAAAATGATATGTATATAGTCATTCATCAAACTTGTGGAAAATTCATTCTACAGCTACACTGCCACAGTCTCTCACTTTTATCTTGTGTCACAGAGCTATTCTAGCTATTCTCTTCCAACAAAACTCAGTACAATACTAATTGTAAAGGACAGTGTTTCAAGGTCATTCTTGCTAAAAACTGCCTCTAAGAGAGAACAAAAGAGAACAGAAAATGTAACAAAAAACCCATCATCATCATCATCATGCAGAAATAAAAATACAGTCATGGATAATAGATTATGACCCAGAGGAAAGAATGTGAACAACTTGGCTGCAGAGAGGAATTTTAAGTGCTGTACGTGAAACTGCCAAAATGAGAATTGCAGTCAAAGGAAGCGAGCCAGCAGTCTAACTACAATCAATATCCAGGTTAAGTAAACAATTACAGTCTGCCTGAGCTAGAAGGAAATCCACACAGCCTGACAGGGTAATTGCAGCATCTTCAGGTGTAAATTCTGAATTTACTTCATGGATACCTTTCTTGCCATTGACACAGAGTGTAACTGATTTTTTTTCACAACCTATCAGGCAAAGGCTGCTCTCATTTTATGAAGAGCTGTTGTTAAGTTCTTGCAAACAAATGATGCATGTCAATTAACAGTGGAGGTTGTTTTAAAAATCTGGAAAGTGGTGAGACACAGAAGTGACTAAAAGAACATTGTATGTTATCAGACAATGTGATTAGACAGGGAAGCAGGCTTATGAATAAGTAAAAATTACTAAGGAGTAATATTAGGGTACTTTATGAGCACTGAGCTTGCCCAGCATAGAAGACATCAATCCTAGAATGGAAACAGCTGTGTTTACAACATTTTAGGATAGTTTCCTTATCAAATATTAATATGTGGAAAAGCCCTTGTGTGAAAACTTGGCAGTTGGTCCAACAGAAGATTCTTCTCCTTGCAATATTTGCTATAAAGTTGCTAAATAGCTCAAAATAGTTTCAACACCATTAAAAAGAGATGCCTAAACCCAAAAAAGAGCTGAGAGAGATTTACAGATGAAAGAATATTTTTTACATTTTAGCTTGATCTGTTACTCCTTACTTGGGCAGAACTTCTTGGGAAACCTCAAAATTTTCCTGACAGTGTACATACATATGAAACTGATAGTATAGTGGAGAGCTGTTCTACTGTATCCCCTTATTTTATATTTAACCCCCCACAAATATCTTTATGCTTTAAAAATATCAGTTTCTCCTAGTGGACAGTAAAGTGCTGGAGAATATTTGTTTCCCTGTGTTCAGAACAGGTGAAATACAACGAACCAGCTACTGCCTGTTTGCTCACCACTGCATAAGTCATAGAATATATCTGGTGGGAATGCTATATAGGGAATGTGTGAGTGAGCTGCGGCACAGATACAAAGGACTTCATTCATTTCATAACCCAAAGAAGAATAGTTCCTTAAATTTTATTTCCTCTTAGCATGTCTTGGTGTGTTTGCACTGTGTACCATTTTGGAGACTCCTTTTCTTCAAAACTGAGAAGTATTTGTCTCCAAATACTAAGAAGATCCATTGCCAAATTCTAGAAAAGAATAGCAGAGGAAACAATTTAAATTTCAAGACTTTATGAGCAACTTTGGACACTGTGGTCAGACTGCAGCTGTAAGAGCTTGAGATCAGACAGGGAAGGAAGTAGTCACAGAATCACAGAATTCCAACAGACATGATTTACAGTAGCGGCACAAGGAGTCATATGCTTCCTGCAGTTTTTTCTTATTTAATAACTATCAGTAGTTTTGTTTTAGGTTGTGAGAAAATGAGAAAGACCAGATTGGTCTGTATTTTAGAGGGGAAACAATGGGATTAATTAGGTCCCTATTTTATTCAGCTGATTTTGCACTTAGGGGTGATGTGATAGCAGAGTACTTAAGACATTGACACAATGGATTTGCAAAGGAACTTAAAAAATGAGAACTTGAAATGAGGTTTGTGGATGGACTGTGGCATTGAAATATTGTATTCTGGTGAGTTACAGTGAGCTCTGTAGTTAGGCAGCACCAGCATTTGTTTTCCACTGAGAGGAAGAGAAGTTGTTAGGCAAGATGAAACTGCAGGGAAGAGTAGGTGTACCTCCCCAACTCCTAGGAATTAAGTCACTGTCACATTAGATGAAAGCTTAAATACATGAAATTTCTCTTCTTCATCTTTCTGGTAAGTGATTGCTAGAAGGATATGATAGACTTAAGGGAAGAAATATAGGAGAACTTGAGAGGTGCGTAGTACAATATTTACAGTTAACCTACTCCATACTGTGAAAAAGTTTGCAAATCGGAGAGGTCAGTTTCTTCGCCTTTAAGTGTATAACTGTGCTTTCCTTATCTGCAAAGCTGCGTGGTATTTTTGACTTTACTGAACTTCTGAAGTCTTAACAGAATAATATGGGTTTTTCCTATGTCATATCACTTAAGACTGCAAATGACTATCTGCTGGATTGCATTTTCCAGCCTGTGGCCATGTATGCTGCAGCAGTTGATTTGACATTCTGTAAGAATTCCTCTTTAAATTGACATAATGATTTATACTATCAAATTGTTCACATTTCTAGACTATATATGAAACAGGCTAGAATTTTAGACTGTGACCTTTCTCATTCTCATGTGATACATGTGAGGAGAACAGCAATGAACAGATAACAACTGGTAGAAAAAGTTCACTGTCCATGTACAACATCTCTGAGAGTAGCTTTGGGTTTGCTTAAGAGGAAACTCCAGTTTAACCATTCTAGCATCTCTTAGACTGGTTCTTAGATGGACAAACTCAGTTGATGCTGGACTCAATAGCTGAGTGTAGGGAAAGGCTCTCAGTGGTAAATGCATCTGGTTTTGTATCAGCTGGCAATGACATCAGCTCTTTAGCAGGTTGGAATAGTTAGGAGTGCCTTCAGGTGAATTTGTATCTCTATTTCAGAAAGCCATTCAAGCTGCCAGGAGGAATGAAATAAAATGTGGGAGACACTGATTTGGTTCCCACTCTGGCAAACATATCTAATATAATTCCCAATAAGCTGTATGGTTTTTCTCTGAATACCTATGTTGACAAGGAAAGCAAGTATTTTGGATATAGTGCTGTAGCACAAGAGAGCCATTGTTGCCTTCAGCTGTCCTCTCTGCTTGATAAATTACTAGGTAGATTGGAGCAAATTTCCTTTGATATCTATGTGCCTTTTTAGGGATTTAGGAGCATTCCCCAAGAGGATTCATGATTCCCATGCTCTAACAGAACCAATGCAAATTACTCACAAGACAACAAAGAAATTAGTCTAAGGTTCCCATGAAAATGTGCTGCTGGTGTGTGGGTGCCTTTTAACATTACCCTGAATGCAGATACATGCCTGATAGGAGTGAGGAAAGAAGGCAAAAGGAAACAATAAAAGCTATCATGGTAGCTATGAACTTAAACCTAGATGAAAAAAAGGTTTCAATAATCCTCTAGTTATGCAACATATATTTAAAAGTATAATCTAGTTAATAAAGCATTTTTTCTCATATTATTTTTCTAGAACAAAAAATCAAGTAATGTACAGATCAGTACAGAAGCTGAAGGACTGAGTCTCCAGTAGAAATATGGTCTGAAATACTGATGCCTTTGAAACAAAATTATGCCTATTTACAAATGAATCAGTTAATTTTTAGGTAATCAAAATGGTAATCTGCCTCTGGGAACTGAGATTGGCATAATTGGTAAAATAAGTCTGAAACTAATAAATGAGCAGTAAGGCTGAGAGATTTTTGGACTGCCTAACCTATCTCCTGTAAAGGGAAAAAGTGAGTTCAAGTGTCTTCCAGTGATGATGGAGTTAGCAGCAAGCAGAAAGAATAGAAGGTAAGGATCTGCATAACAACAGTCAGGTAGGCCAGTCTGGTCCAGCTTCTGCAGTGTGAGGGATGCATTCCTTGTTGGGGCTTGTTCTGGCAGCCCTGCACCAATGGATGCACCTCTGAGGGAGACACGTCGTGCCACCACTCCCTGCCTCACCTCTGCGCCTGGGCACGGGTACAGGGGTACAGGGGTAGCCGCTCCAGGGCCAGAAGAGATGCTCAGGTGTTTGGCAAGGGAAGCACAGCCGATCTTGCTGGAGGGAAAAACAACAGGCCAGAGCAGTTCTTCAGGATTATAGTTAGGTGCTGTAATCAGCAGAAGGATTTTGATTAATCTGGATAAAAACTGATGGTCAGAAAAGAGTAATTAAAATGTTTGTATGCAAATATAATGAGCTAGCCCAGCAAAATGTGGGATGGTAGAAGTACTATAAGAATGTAGTGGAAAAACAAGTGTAGATAGGGGTGTGGTAATCAAAAAAAATAGAATTGCACATTCAATTATGATGCAGATTAAAGAAGGAAGTAGCAATAGTGTAGCTATGTTGTTTGAATTGAAAGCGTTTTACAATTAGGGAATGATAGAAAGATTCTATTATTTTATGAGTCTGTAAGATATTGTAGGGTTCGATTTGGTTACTAAAAGGTGGGGGTTTTTTTAAAGCATTTTATGTTTTAACATGTTGTGCGTGGTTAAAGCTCTAAGTACTACCAGGAGTTGTGACCATATGGGTGGGTAGCCCCACATATGGAAGTATTTAACTTCTTCAGTACGGCTTGGAGAACAAATGCTATAATAATACTGGTTATTTCTGCTGGTAATAGCTGACATGTTTTCACTTCATGGATAAGAGGCCAACTTTAAGGTTTCGTTTAAGTAATTAAGATATTCTAGATGAGCTGATTGAAGAAAGTATGATATGTGATTCAGATATAATTAAATTACAAGAGTAAAACAAATAGGTACATAACTAGGGATTTCAAAGCTCAATACTCTATGGATGTGAATGATTAAACCAATCTACCAAAGAAGGCAGAAACTCAAACATGGAGGACGTCTGGAACTTTCTTACTCAAAAGTTTGAAAACTATCTGGAATTAATATCCAGGACAAAGAAGGAAACATTGTAGAAGGAATTTAATTGGATAGCCACATAATTAAAAATAAATTAGTAGAATAAAAAAAGATTGCAAAAGGGACTGATAGGCAAATAAATCTATGCAAAAGAGGTAGAGAAGCATAAGAATAAGGTGAATTGAACGGAAGTCAAACAGAACTAGACCTCACAATGGATATTAAACATGATAAAATTACCCAGCCTTAAACAAGTGGTTTCAGAAACAAACCACTAAGAACAACATAGGGTCACTGTTCAGAGATTAAATGTATGACCATAAAAATAAGAAAATGCTTTATTCTGTCTTCGTTAGAAATCCTGCAGCTGACTGTGGCAGGAAATGGAGGTTGTCTAGTAGGAATGAGTCCACAGGCTTTAAAATAAAAATCATTGCAATTGAGATACAAGCAGTTTGTTGTAGTTATAGGTGCATTAGTCTGACCTTGAGGCGTTAGAGGAAATTTTGAATGGAATCCTTCCTGTACCTGTAAATGCTTGACTGATACCAGCTTTGGTTGTAGGTGTTGGACCATCACAGTGCTGGTCTTAGCAGCCTGCTGTGGGCAGTATGCACACACTTAACCCTCATCAGGGACCAGGCATTCTTAGGGGCCAGTTTACCCCACCTGCAGGCTAAATACTTCTGAACAAATTGTACCTTTAGGTAATATTGGACATCTTTTAGAGTGTCTGAGCATGAGTCAGTCTAGCATTTCTTAATTGCTCGCCTGTAACTTAATTTTGATACATAATGTATGTTTACAACTTTTTCATTCAAAGTACCAAAACTTAATATAGGTGCAGAACACAGATTATGGAGTTTCTGTGAGGCTCTTTTTCAACTGACTTATGAATACAGCTAACTCTGAAATGATCTTAACTTTCTTCTTGAGGATGAGAGAGAGATTGTGAAGAACACACTTGAGTCTACAAAGATTTTCCCATAGGAAACAAGTTCACTAGATGACTTTCAGGTTTTGTCCTGGAAGGTAAGTGCTTTAGACCTCTTACTAGCACTAAGCATAAATTAAGTTTTAAATTGCAGTCTGTTTAGAAAAATTAAATTTATTTCTGAATTATATTTAAGCAATGATGTTGTGAATAATGTCAAAAACCACAACCGACCTTTCCCAGTAGGTTCTCTAGTAAAGGAATTTCCTTCTTGACCACCAGAACCAACAGCCTGACAAAAAGCATCCTAAATGCCACATTTTCTGTATTACATCTACAGAGACTGTGAGAAAAATAGCCTCAACTTAAATATCAGAGAGAAATCACTTACATTTTGTGACCTATGCTCTTCCCCACCCTTTGGGACTGTCTGTTGGACTGAGGTTTGAGTAGTTCTTCCCAGAACTGAGATGAGGAGGTGGTGGGCATTTTTACAAGACAGGTCATTTTAGTATTAAAATTAGTGCTTAGAGTGCTTATATGGTTAAAAATAGTGCTGGAAGAGGCCTATGCAATGAATAACAGGTTTAAGCAATGCTGATAAATTAAAAATAAAGGCTTTAGAAGTTGCTCAGAGGAGCTTGTTTAATCTTTAAAGTTCTTCCAAAATTAAATATCAAATTATTGGTAATTCCTGGCATCCCTTCTAGGAATGTGGCCCAGATACACTCATCAAAAGAGCTCATATCGTTAAAGGGGTGATTGTGTCATCTCCGGTACAATTATTCCACACCATTGGTGTTTCTTGGCAGACTGACATGTTTTCACTTGACATTGCTGTAACCCCTGGGAAGGAAAGTGAGTCCTACCTTTCCGTGAATAATTCATTAGTGAGCCATTACACAGAAGTATTCCAAAGAAGCATTCCCTTCTTTTAGGGGAGGAGGGGAGGGATACCAAAGGTACTTAATTTTTATTTTATTTTTTTTTTTTAATGCTGTCGTGCAGTCTTACCACTTGCTAAGCATTCTTCCATAGCAAGCTTCTCTCCCAGCAAGGAACTTACTCTCAGCTCTGATCTTTTGGTCTGTAAATTAATCCGTTATTTTTCCAAAAAGTTCTGGAGCAGAGCGGTGGAAAACTGCTGACACAGTGTAGCTTTTCTGAGAGTGCTGGCTTGTCCAGAACTGGACAAAAATGCTGGTAAATCAAACTTTCTTTCAGAAATCCAGCAAAGAAGCATGGCTAACTGTTTAGTAAAATGTGCTAAAATATATTTTCTAATGATTGGGTAGACTGACTGTTGGTAGTGAGCATGCAAACCACATATTAAACACCTGTCAGAACCAGGGAAATGCATTCTTTCATATTTGATCAGAGAATGGAGAGCTCAGCATTCACAGGCATGTTTAAAGTGATGGTGAAAATGTTTACACAGAGTTGGTATGACTTACTTTTGAAGTGTGAAAAGCCTGGATTTTCCATTTATCTGGATAAATGTTCCTATTGCTAGTAATGAGCTTAAGGAGCATAAGTTGAAACAGAAGACCCTGTATGGCGTATTTTTCTTATTTTAGGTAAGCCTTTCTTAGGTGTCCTGTTTGAAGGCTCTACCACTGACAGTTTTTTTCTAAAATTGTATCAATAGCAGGTGTTCACTTTATTCTTTACTTTTCCACTTCTGATATGTATTTTTTCATGTCTGCTAGAAAAGCTTGGCTATCAGTTTAAAGCATGTTCTTGATAACAGGCAGGCAAGGGCTGGATGAGCCATTCTTTTATTCTTATGTGCAATATCTTGGGTATTTGAAGGGCTCTTTAGTGATCCCTTCCTCTGAGAAGCTCAAATAATTCCTGGTATTTTATTAATCTGTCAGAGCAGGGGTTGCTTCTGAATTTATCTTGGTATTTCTGTCTGAAACAGCTGTGCAGCCTATGCTTCAAATTGCCAGCATTAAATCAACATAGTTTTCCTCCTCATTCTTCATCAATTTGTCATATAGATAAGACCACTACCTGCACTAGCAATCTTCCATTATCCACTGTTCTTGCTGGTTTCTTCCATATACTTCCATCAACACCCACGAAGGCTTTTTACTTCAGATATATTCTGTCTTTTTAAGTTTTTTAACTCCGGTGTTTAAGACGATGCCTGCGGATAGCTAATGACTCTAAAAATCGAGTGTGTCATATGACTTATTTTGCCAGTGATATAGCTAGGTGGTTTGGACTTTAATCTCTTGAGATCACATAAAGGAAATAAAAAAATTATGTCAGATAAAAATGAAAAAAAAAAGGACAAGAGAAAAATGCATCTTGATGATTTTTGTTATTTGTGGAAACTCTATCATCCAAATTTTTTTCCTAGTTACTGGAACTGTACACACTGAAAATATACACATTTGAGGAACATAAATGAATACACTGTACCCTCCATTATGCACTATGCAGAAAGTATCTTTCATGATCAGATTTTTACCCCATAAATTTAACCGTCATTCAGATTATTCTGTTTTCTCCTGTATTTGCTTGTCCTTAAATGTGCTTCTGTGACATGTGTATATGTAACCTTCATAACTAAGATGTTCTTATTTGCATTGTAAAAGAGTAAAGTATTTCCAATGCCAGTATTACAATGAATACTCTATTTAAAAGATCATGCCTCATTTTACTACATGCTGTATCGTCAGCAGAGTGCTATAGTCTGTCCTGATATTTCACTGTATAAATTAGACAACTATGGAAGGAAGAATAAAAACAGCAGATAGAGATTAAGTGACCTGTTCCAGATCACAACACACAACTTTGACAGCATGAGAAGTAGGTTCCCAACCTACTAAATTTGGAGGCATAAAAAATGCAATTCCTGATTTTTAGGAAAAAGTGAGGGGTTTGGGATTGCCTTGAATTTTATTTTTATCCTTTTTTTGCTTCTCTGCAGAAATAATTATAACTATTTACAGTTACTATAACTATTTACACTGGCTTTGTAAACCTCATTGAAATGTTTTTCAGAAACTACTGTTTCCAATTGTCATTTCAGTAATGTTTTTCTAAAATGGAAAAAACAGAAACAAAATTTTTGCATAGGAAGGAAGACATTTCAAAGACTTGCTGCTTTTCCTCCATTAGAGCACAAGCACAAGTTGAAAAGGGGCATATGTTTTTCAATGTGTAACCTCCATGTGTGGGCTTCTTGGAGACTAAAAAAAGAACTGCTAGACTTTTTTACAAGGAATAGATTTATTTGCAAAGGAAAAGGTTAGCAAAATCATCAAAACACCTGAAGAAAAACTGCTTCAGAAATAAAACAAATGGGAGACTCCTCTAGAAATGTCTGTAATTGTGCAAGGTGTTTGCAAATAAATACTTTAAAAGACGTTTCCTCTTTTAAATCGGGCAGAAGCTGCTGATTCCCTCTGCTTCCCTATTGCTGCTGTGGGTGCCCCAGGCTTTTTCCGCTAGTGCAGCTGTGCTCCACTGAAATAAATGGCACTTCCTGGGGACTACATCTTTAGTTACTGGTACAAGAGTCATCGTAATGTGCAATGAGATATTTCAATAATGCTTTCAAATGGCTATTAAAACACAACACTGCATAATAAAATCACAACTGCATGGCTGCAGATAGACCTACCAGTGGCACAGCTACCTGCATATTATTCTCTTCAAAGAGGAGCTACTAGAAAAAAATCGTAAGGCAGCAAGGAAAGGTGTAAAAAAAACCAGATGCTCAGTGGTGTGGTCTCACTGCTGCTGGTCTTCCCAGTTCTCTCCCTGTTTTTTGTTTTGGTTTACAATCTCCAAAGTACTGAGTTTTCATAGCTCAACTTATTTATTGCCTCACATCACAGGGAATAATAATTCATGCCTAACAGCGTGAAATCTGGAAAAGCGGATTCAAAGTATGCCTGTATCTTCAAGGAGATCCAAGTTATTTCCCATGCAAAATAAACATCTTTCTTTGGAGAGTGGAAGATGTTGTGCATTAACAGAAATGCTTTGCCTTTTCTGTAAGAAAGGTCCCTTAATTAAGAATTTGTGCATTAAAGCAGGAGTGAACCCAAATGATGATCACTGCATTATAAAGCTTGCAACCTGTCCTGCAGAATAGAAATCAATAGGATAAAGAAAAACGTTAAACAATGTTGAAGAATTGTAGCAAGAAGTTCCCTTCTATTTCCTAGTATCCACCAGTAAATACTAAAAATCAATCACATTTAAGTTGGTTCTAATGAAGCACATGTTGCTGGCTTCTCAGGACCTCATCTGGGACGTGCAGGATTTATCTGCCGAGGGCTTTGCAAGTGTCAAGGTTGTTGATCTCGACAGTGGTTAAGGAGTCCTTGCCTAACTCTTAAGTACTTGAGTGTCACAGGTAGGACACCAGTGTATCAAGGCATAGAGATTCTCAGTAAAGAGCCATGCATGCCTCTTGGGGAAAGTAAATAGGGACTTAAAGTCCTGCTGAGTGCTTGGAAACAGTCCCATGACAGCTAACAGTATCTGGCCCTGGGCTTTTTGCTTTTCATATTTTTGTGCTTTTGATTTTGGTCATTAGTTTATTCTGCCCTTAAATAAGTTTGCAGCTTGTCATTTTTTTCATTTGAAGAGCTAAGGAAAAGAGTAGTGCTTTAAACACCAGCATATATTTCAAGCGGACCCTGCATCCTTGTAAAATGTTAGAATTTAGGATCTTTCCAGTGACAGCCATGACTGACTTGTTTAATATCAGGCTTCTGGAAGATCCTTTCCTAACCAGTGCTGTTCAGCCAACTGTCCCTTAAAGATCAGGGAGATGCAGGTCTTGCGTTCGAGTTATTCCCTCTTCAGCTGGAAACATGGTGTATTATATTCTTTACTGTATTTATTACAGAGTATGTGGTACCTGATTGAGTATACCAAGATGACATATTTGTATTGCTCTGTTTGTATGGCTCATGACATTTGCCCAATGATAGATAATCGAATTTTTCTGAAATCTCTTATTTTTGCAACAGAATTTCAGTCTCATCTTGCATTCTGTATTTATTTTTGTCATCAGAACTGTTAAAATTCATAGTTAGTACTTTGGCGCTCTGTCTATTTGCTAGACAATTTATTTGGGAACAATTATGGTTATCTCATAGATACTTCCAGCATGTTTTTTTGAAAACAAAGCCTTTGTCTATACACTATTTGAGAAAATCATTAATTGAAATCTGAACTGTATTCTACTTTGATAGAAAGTTTTGTTTTTCTGCTTGGGGAGGAATTGGGTTTCAGCTTGAATGGTCATGTATTCTCCCTCTGTTTTTTGTTTCTGGTAGGTTGTTCTACAAGCCTACAGAGTAGTGTTATAGAATAAAAACCTCCTGAACACATCCTAAATATGTTTACGTGTATATGCTCTATAGATATGTATAGTCTCCAGGTTAGAATATTTGTAATTTAAAGGGTTTTGGTTCCCTTATAATTTGGATAGGATTTTGGAGTGTCAGAAAACAGATGTCTTGTGTTTATCTTCAACTGATTCTTTGTATTAGTGTAAGGAAATTATCCTCATAAAGATGTCTGGGAAAGATGGTCTCATTTTGATTCTTTTGATTCTTCATAGCTTAAAGGCTAATTTGATCTGTTTCTTTATATATATATGTGAATACAAAGACTGAAGATTAACATATTTGGGGAAGTTAAGAGCTGCTGGAAAGAGGACAGTGGACAGTTACTCAAATTCAGCATAACTGAGAATAAAGATGCAAACAACTGGTCTTAATATTGATAGCCCTAGCTAATTTTCTTTCGATGATTTGTGTAATTTCAAAACTATGTGGTTTTAAAGATGGAACTTTCTATGGAGCTGTCAAAATCTTATGGTTCACATTTCTGAAATAATTAAATTACACCTTCTTATACTTAACTAGAGAGACCAAAGTGCTTTTCACATGCAGTATTGCACTTAGCACAAAACCAAATGCTAATGTGACTATCGGTACAGGACCAAACTTTATCTGAGATCTGGGGTGTTGCCATGGCAATTCCAATTGTTGGGAAAAAAAAAAATCCCTTTTGTGCTTCATTCTGACATTATATTGCTAAATGATTATTATGAAGAAACATGCAACCCAAAAGGGGGGAAAAAAATCTCTTTTTGAAGATGTAAAACATACTTTCTATCCCATTTACTTTTTGTGAAGCACTGAATGTGTGCCCAGATTGTTATGAGCTATAGTTTTTGCAGATTCAGATACATTTTTATTTCTCAAACTGCCATAATAATACTGAATGTTACTTCTCCCAAATGTAATAATCAACATAATAAGGAACTCAGAAACATATATGCCATTTCCTATGCAAAATATCGTTTTCTAGTATATTATACTGCTGACATGGACCTCTTACTTTTAACAATACTGGCTATGTTGAAGCATATCTAAAAACTTGCCTATGTTATTTATATATATAAACTATGTAATCTATGTATAATATAATCAGAATAGCTCACAATAGCCAATGGATCAGTCATTTCTGTTTCTGTTCCTTGCAAAATCAGTATGCAATAAGCTTTAAATAAAAAAATAGAATTAAAAAAAAACCCAAAACCAAAAAAACCCAAACCCACACAATACTTCCAAAAGAGAAAAAAAAAATGAACAGGTAAATTTAAAATGTGGTTCGCACTACAATTCATGCAGAAATTTATTGTGCATTTTTTTATGTAGGAAATGCATAAAATGGGAAACATTTTCAGAAGAGAACTAATTCTTGCAGTGCTGCATTGCTGCTTTATAAATAAATCATTGTCCTTTCTCTATTGATCACTGGAACAATCCAGTCAAAGAATGCTGACTTAGTGCAGGCCTTCTCGGGAGTGCTGGATTGAGAGAAAAAGCTGGGTAAGTGGGACCCAGCAGCATGGAATAGGCAAAACCCTATACTGCTTAGAGACCAGGTTTGTTGCATAAAATCCAGGCCTTGATTTATTTCTTACCTCAAAAACCCCTTGACAAGCTGATTTCTACCAGATTTTTTTTTTTCTCCCTCCCTCTCCCTCCCTCTTCCTCCCTTTCTCTCCCTCTCTCTCCCTCAGGGGAAATATATGTAAGACAATACTAGTTGTAATTGCTGGATGCTGAAGATCTCTGTATAATGTATTGTGAATTTTTTTGTAGAACATACTCAAAAAGACCTTCCAGATTTAATCCAGTCTTTTAATGATCCCAATTATGATGTTTATTTGTCAAGAAATAAGGCCTCAAGTCTTCCAGGAATACATTTGAATTAGTAGACTCTTGGAAATAGTACTGAATTCCTGTGAATTGAGGTAGAATCTGAATTTTATTTGGTTATCTCAAAGATCACAGCTTGCCAATCTGACAATTTTGTGATGTTTGATTTGTCAAAATTGCTTTGATCAAGCCCCAGGGCTTTTCTGGGAACAGGAATAACTGTTACAGAAAGGAGCAGAGAAATACTGTCTGGGTTTGAATGTCTGACTGTTATGATCAGTATTGGATCTCAGAGGCATGTACATACCTTATAGAACATGGCTTTCACTGAAGTCTGTGGTAGATGTCCCTATCCAGAGTATATGCTCACAATGTTGTTATCCAGAACTTCCAGCTAGTTCTGGAATATAAATTTCTTGTTTTTCATAACATAAGATTTACTGGTAGATCTAGGGTTCAGCTGGTGGCAGGTTATTCAGGGCCATGGTGATGCATTGCTTTTAGGGCATGTTGTCATCCCACCAGTTCCCTTTTTTTTTTTTTTTTTTTTTTCTCTTTCCCATTAATCACGAATACTTCTAGGATGCAGGTCTGTAAAATGTAATTATTTATTCCACTGGGTGTTTTGTCTCTAGTGTCTCAATCAGAGGCAGCACATGCTGGCCGTATTCTCATCCAGTGTGGTTAGCTGGCTGGTAGGAAGCAAAGTATTAGCAATCTTTCTGGAATACAATAGAGTCATACAGCAGAAAACCTCGATGCAAGAGACTGTGAGCCTGAATGCATAATTGATCTGAATTGCTTCAATCATGTGGGGGGTGGCTGGGGCTTTCTGTTCCCTGTTTGCTGTCAGGGAGGGGAGGCTGTGGAGCAGCCGGGGGCTGTGCGGCAGCATGGACCCGCCAGGATCTGCTCCCTGCTGAACACACACAGTCAACAGCAAAACTTCCCCCAACTGGAACTGTAAGTCTGGACAACAGGACTACAGGGAACACATCTGGAGGCAGAGAAAGACTAAATGTGTCGTTGTTGCTAACATGGCAGAACCCGGCTCAGCCCTGGTTTCCATTGGACTAGCAGCCGGTAGGCTTTCTTCTCCCAGTATCAGTCCGTTCATGCCTTCTGCTAGTATGCTGAAAGGCCTGTCATTATCATGAGCATAATAAACCATGAACTATTTTGTTACGTGAAATAATGTAATCTATTAAACAAACAAAAAATCCGGTGGTGTTACTACTCCTCTTTTTGACCATCTCCCTCTTCCAGCCAAAGCAGAGTCTGACCGCTAACCACTAGATGACACTGTTGTATAAGGACATGTTCAGTATAATAGCTGAGACAATAACTAATTTACTTAGAGAACATGTATGTGTATAATTAGGAGTCATCAATGTCTTTCTTTTAAAATAAAATAAGTTTACCATATCTAATTAGATATTTCTTATTAGATGGATTTCATTCTAATTGGGTAAAGCTATGCTACTGGTTTAAAATATAGCAAAGGATGTATTTGTATTCACTTTCACAGTTTCCATATTTTTTTAGTCCTTGCAATAAATGGATCTGATTACACCTTTTAAATCGATGTTCTCTCAAACTGGTATGACATAAATGATTGTTCTGTCATTGGGATTTTACTGCCATTGTTTTCAGTGTGTGAGGTTTGTTAGTGATATCTTTCTTAATCTCATTCTGTCTCTCCCCATCCTCCTGATTGTGATCTTGAATCTGCATGTTTTTTCCATCCAAACTGAAGTAATCTATTTAAAGAGCCAAAAACTGCCACCACGCACGACTCTAGCTTGACCATGACAGTGCAGGCTTTCCAGCAGCAGCGAGCTCAGTAATCCCCAGCTAATGAACAAGAGCTCCAAAATGTCCATTGTGTGAGGGGTTTCTTTAAAAGCTCACATTTCTTGTAATTGAGTGTTGCCAATGGAAAATCTATTTTTTGCAGATGTCAGACTGAATTCAGCCTAGGTAAAATTCAAATTCCGTGCTTTTCTGTAGGGAAAATTAATACCTTTAAGCTGCTGCGTGAATTCAGAAGTCACTGGCTAGTCAGCACCACACCCAGTGTGGACAAGACTTACATCACTTCCCCAAAAAATTTCATTAATGCCTGAATTCAGTTCACCAAGTGAGTTCTATATATTCCTACCAAAATGCTCTGTGATATGCCAGTGTAAGGACTACGCTTAATTTACAGTTCTTTCAGATCTAGGAGAGTTTTGATATGGGCGGTCTTCCTCAGATCAGCTCTGGTGATGCTAGACTGGGACATCCGCCACTTCCACCTTGTGAATGTTCCCACCGGTCCATTCCTGCAGCTGCCTGACACATGGGCCACTCCGAACATTGTTTCCCAGTTATGACTAGAATTTTCTATTAAATCTTAATGGCATCTTTTAAATGAATTCTCTTCTGAAAAAAAGCTGTTCCTGCAACAAAATGAAGGCAAAGTCATTTTAGAATAATTTTCAAAATGTGGTTTATAACTACATTGTACCTCAGAAATAGTTTATCTAACTATCCCAGTGGTGCATGGCTTTCTCTGCTGTCCCTGTATCTCATATACAAAATTATGGGCTATTATACAAAAGTCATATCTCTGTCTTATTTATTGAAGTGTTGGTTCACTAAATAAAGGATCTCAACAATGATTTGAGCTGGCTGAAAACCTGCTTGAAAATTATATATTGCAGCAAAAGGTTTTCAACAAGCTCTATTTTTGAAGCTAAAGTACTTCAATTCCCAATGACAAAATTCATTAAAATATAAATTAGCCTAAAGAAACAGATGAATTACAATGGTAGATTTGCATATCATATATTTGGTGTGAATATAACAGTTTCTTCATGTAGACTAACTGCTACTGCCATCTTCATAACCCCATAGTTGAGTAAATGACTGTGCGGTGAATGAGGAAGCAAAGAAGACAAGGATGAAAATTATTTGTACAGAATTGTAAAGAATGCTGAAGAATTTTGCAGTCTGAATTAAAACCTATGTTCAACCAGTTTTCTCCACTAAGACATATCTTAGCTAATCAATTATCGGAGGAGGTATATGCATGCCTCAGTGTTCTAATAATAGAAAGGGATTTAAGGAAATGTCATGTTTCAATTGTATTTGCAGAATTGTAGATAATTAGTGATTATTGCAACAAGAGTGAATATGATCTAAGAAATAAAGGTGAAAAGTGATCAGGCTGGATGGAATTAGAATATCTTATCTCAGGGGAGTTAAATGATTCACCTGCAGTAAAGACCTTTGCATCCACAAAAGGCAGCAACAGAAATTTCTCATAAAGTTTGACCTGTTGTTCTGTAAGTAGTATAGCAGAGACTCCAATACAGAGTATCTTGTCAATTCCTTTTAATAAATGAAGCTGAACTGATACAGCGGCTTGTGTAGTTTCTCTGATCTGTACCAATTCTCTGCTCTGTGCCTTCATGTGTATTTCCATGAATTGCTGATGCACTTGGCCAGTGAGTTTTCTGTGACTTCAAAGCCAAGAATTTCACTTTGCCTTGTATAAAACATGCCCAGAAGCTGGATACTGAAGAAAATAAGTAGGGGGGAAAATATTGATTTTAGATGTTAGGATAATCTAAGAAAAATGGTTAAAGAAAAAAAAAAAAAAGTCTCTTCTTCATTTTGGATGTTTTATCTTTCTCATTTGTTGCCAATAGTTTCCAGAAAATTCTTTTGTAGAGAAGCAACTAGCTCCATATAAATGCGAACAATAACTGCAAATATTACATTTGTAACTTCTAGAAGGTGCTGTGATATTGGAGGATATATTCTTAAGAGTTGCTATTCCACAGCACTTCAGCTTTCCAGGCAAAAGGATGAATTCATTGGTTACTCTTCAAGAATGATGGTCATGAGATTCATCAGTGGCTTTTTGAAAAGGCTTATGGTTGACATTGTCGTGCACAAACTTGATTAGCTCTAATGCAATTATCTTCGTTGGTTTTTGTGATGTAACTCAGTGTATGTTATTGTGCATAGCTTTGATGAGTAATGCTACGAAGACAGTCAAAAGAGGCAAACAGTCCCAGATTTATGCCCGTTTTAGAACACATTTTGAATCCTATAGGTCAATAGACCTTTATACTTCTAAATCACCTAGAATATATTTGAAAATATGACCTTTAATTCAGTCGTCCCATCTTTCCAGACAGCTTCAGGGGTTATCCCAGCATTTCCAGATAAATTTGGAGTCAAATTAAATGAGGAACCACCGAGTTCAGCTTCAAACTGAGAAAGAATAAATCACAAGATGTGAAGTTCCAGGACTAAAGCTTTTCAAAACAATGTGATTTTACTGTATTATCGTATCCCACAAGTTCTTCAGTCACATGGGAACTTGAGCATGTAAATAATCTAAGTGTGACTATTGCTGCTCTTCAGGAAAATGCTTCAGTAACTTATTGGCCTGCAACTATCTTCCTCCTTTTCCTTGATATTGTCAAATTTTTCATAAGTGAAATATATTTTAATATTCAACTTTATAGCATTTGAAACCAGCCTGAAATAGATAATTTTATGAGAGTTTTATAAACTTCATTTAAACTGAATCCAAGGAAATGGGAAAAAATATTGCAGATTAATAATTTTTAAGAGATTGGGAGGGAGAGACACCTTTATGTAAAGGAATGTTTAGTATCAAAGCATATAAATAGCTTTAGCTGACAGCAGAACAATAACTTCAAAAGATCACAAATTATTCTAAAATTTTAATAAAAAAGGAAGCTAGATTTATTCCATTCTGAAGATAAGAAAGGATGGCTTAATTCTGTTCTTCAAGCATTTTTCAGACACGCTTAACTTTTGATTTCAACATTTTCAATCCTGATTTGCACTAATAAAAACTAGGTGCAAATGAGAGCTGATGAGTCTGTATTAAAGTTAAAGGAATAGTTAAAAATGTCTATGAATATTCATTTAAATTCGGAAATGAACTCCAAATTGATCATGTCTATGACTCTTTGTGAATTTGCTCTCTATGAGCATACAAGCACTTGAAATTATCTTTCATGAATATTTGCAAAAGCAAATTTTCAATTAGACTTTTCAGATACTTGCAGAAAATAAAATTTCAGTGATATATTAAATTGTGAGATTTGGATTTCACATCATGTTGCCTGGTATTTGTGATCAATTCTATGGGACTGCATACCTGAAAGACTTCAGAAAGATTTTGGCTGGATGGAGGACTTTGGAGAACCGTTATCTTGTGAATTGCAGAATTCGTTGAAAAGCAGAAACAAATCAGAAGATATGAGAAAATAAGAAACTTTGCAGATTTCAGATTACAAATTTCTATTTGAGGAATTTTTTTTTTAGTGTATTGAACATGGTACTTCAGCATAAAGTGAATCTTAGAGGCCTATTTCTCCTCATTTGTGCTGTCAGGAGATTGTCGCTGGCAAGTTCAGTGACTATGTCCAAGCAGAATAATTTTAAGAAAGTAGTTGGGGGGTTTTTTTAACCATTTAAGACACAGGAATCGATAGAATGCAATGGCTGATAGTTTTGGGTCACTTAGAAAAAGTCATGTACATGCAGTGACTGTCCCTGGAGCTCCAGAATGTGATGTGTGGTTTCAGTTAGAAGCTAACTTCAAGTAAGAAGCTCTAACTCTAATAAGATGCTTGTATATAACAGTTCTCATGGTATATCAAGTCTGAGCATAATCTTGAGTGTGTTGTGACTTGCAAGAAGACCTGAAGCTGAAAAGGATGTTTTACCAGGGAATACAATAGAAATGACAAGTCAGCAGACCTTCCATAGCAGGGGAAGAAACCAACCCCAGGAGGTGAGGTGGGAGGACAGGACATGTCCTGCTTGGCACAGGTACATTTGTATTCCCAGAAACAGAGAGGAAGGAAGGATGCCGTGGATCCAGCGGGATCTGTTCTGGCCTGAGCTGCGATGCAGGAGGAGGAAACAGAAGCTGCTGGCAGCCTGCAGAGGTGCCCACAGGACCTCCCAGGCTAGCCCAGAGGCGGTGAGCTCATCCACCTTGAACCAGGGAAAGGTGCTGCTCAGGGTGAACAGACTGGGTGAGGTATGGAACTGTAATGGCCAGCCCACTGTGCTGCTGTTCTTGGGGGGGCTAGGAGAGGTCCATATCAATAACTTTAGTCTAGAAATGCACTTCTTTAGTTTAGTTTTTATTTTGTGAGTTTATCCCATGTTGTGCATAAGGACTAGCCACTTATTTTGCAGAACTGAATGTGTCCTGATTTCATCTTTTACCTTGTAAAGTGAAAGGCACATTCCCTATGGCTGATTCAGGGCACTTTCTTGCTTGGGGAAAGAACTGAAGTACACACTAGCACACACGTATTCCCTTGGAGCAGGGGAGTGGTTTTCCACCTAGTTACTAGAGTCAGCTTGAGGGCAGGCAACAGGCAGTGCTGGGTCAGTCTCCCTTGGCAGGCACAGCCTCTGCCCCTAACAAGCAGCAGTCGAGGGGGGAGATTGTTTATGATGCATAAGGTACCCTAAGAGGGTCATACATTCAAAAGAAATCAGATCAGGTTTCCGAAACTGAGACAACTAAATTATTCAGCACGAACAGTCTTTGCTTGCAAAGGTGCTGAGTACCTTGAATTCCATGTTCAAATATTCTGGAAGCTAGAATACTATTTAATGAAAGAAATTTGTGAGTAATTTAAAGCCAGGGATTATTTGGGGAGTTTTCTAAGTGATTTGTAGACAATTTATAAACAAGAAAAGAAGGATGAATAATTTGTTATGTATTACTTCTTCATCTCTTGTTTTGATAGTGAGGGAATCCAGCCCCAGTGCCTAGAAGGCATACATGCCAAGGATTGCATTTCCTGTGTAAAAGCTATACAATGTGATAACACAGTTGTACTGCATATTCAGTTTTGATATGTAACCTTTTAAATAAATTGGAATACTCTCTGTGCCTATACTGGCACACACGGAGAGATCATAAACAATAATTTCATAAAGGTCACTTCCTCACTAAGCGCTTAGAGTTTGTGGCAAGAGCAGTATAGGGCTATTAAAGGACCTTTATGCTTCTAGTGTTTGGTGGGTGTTAATATTTTCACAGCTTTGAAGCTCTGTTTAATATAAAGGCTCTGTAGTCTTTAATGCCATGGGTCTGTCTGTGCAGCCCTGTGCCATGGGCCCCTGTGCTGCCTTCCCATGCTGCAGGGCTGGCAGTGAGTGTCTGCGCTGGCTTGAGGGTCCATGGGGCTACTTAAGGAGGCAGCATGATGCAGCGTGACTGAGGCTGGCAGCATCTTTCTTGCTACAGGCGAGGAAGAACACAGCATGATCCAAACCATGGAAGGCTGGTGACCTTCTGTGTCAGTAGCATCTCAAAACAACCAGGTATCTCACCAGTTTATCATCCTCTGGAACCTGGGCAATACGTGAGTGCCAACAGCAGCTAAGGGACCTGCACTAGGTGAGAGGTACCAGGCACCTGCTGAGCTCATTCCAGCTGCACAGCACATTGTTCAGCTTTTCCTGCTGTTGCCTTACAAGGCGCTAATGAAGTTGGTGGAACCATTTTATTTTTGTCCCGTGGAAACTTGTTCTCTTGGTCTTGCTTGTCTCCAGCTAAATATTTTATGTCAGAGGAAATTTTTGGAAGCTCATAGTCCTTACAACCAACATTAAAACCAGCTATATCCACAGGTCTTTAGAAACAGAGGCACATTTTGTTACAAACTCCCCTTATATTATACCTGCTGGGCTGTTCTCCTTTCCCATGATTGACAAGATAGCCTGAATCAATAACCTTTTATTTTCAGACCTCTATTATTTTAAGGAAATCCACATCTGTCTTGCTGACAATGTAGGGAAAAGTTATTCCCCACTGTAGTGGCATCAGAGGACACCCTCAGCAGGGTAAGCGGAGTCTGTCGGGTGTCATTAGAATAGCTCTTGGCCTGTGGATGCATGTGGCATTTGGGGACCTCTGCCCCACAGGATTGTCAAGCAGTGGGCTGAGATGGTGTGTTTTCACTCCAAGATGTTTTCTCTCCACTTCTGCCTGCAGGAGTAAAGCCACTGTGGCTCATAGAAGGAACGATATGGACATAGGCAATATGCAGAGGTGTCGTAATTAGGAAACACCACAGTGTGCCTGGGGAAAGGATGCTTGATGTTTCAGGCATGGCCTCTCTAGTGGGGAGAGGTGGGTGCTGCCTGACACAGGAGGCAGCTTGTCCATCTGCTTGCGGGGACACTCCGGCACCTGCTCTGCTGCAGCTGGAATTGCCTCTGTCACAGATGTGGCACTATGTGGAGCCAGGGCCAGAGCTGGGGCAGCAGCCCAGGTACCTACCAGCTTCTGCTGCGGGCATCCATGCTGCTGGGGTGTTTATTCAATACCTAGGAATTTTATTTAAAATTATTTCAGTTCTCTCAGTGAGAAGCCCTTGAATGTATGATACAAAGCTTTGATTTTCTCTTCTGTGGAAGACCTATGCCTAGCACCAGTCTGTGATCTCAAGGAGGTTACATGCACTCAACAACAGAGATGTTTTGGCCCGAAGTTTAAATTACCCAGATGACTCTTATCCTAGAAAATCTCTTTACTTCTTGTGTGGGCAGGCTGATAAAGTTAAATATTTGCCAAATTTAAAGTATTAGTAAGAGTTTGTTGCTAGCCCCTCCTGCATGAGCATGGTCAAGCCTATTAATAGATCATCTATTTTATGGGATTCTTAATAACTCACCTATATTTTGACACATTTGCATGACAGAATTTTAAACAAGGTCATATTTTTTTATGGCATTATACGAGTATGTTTTTGTACTTGTTCCACATCACTCCACAGACTGTTTTTTCCTCAATCTGATGCATTGTGACTAGTAATTTTACTCCTTTGGCAGCATTTGTCTGACCTTCCCTATGGGCTCTGATCCCTGAATCAAAAGGAATTTTTGGTAAGATACTACATAATCTTCCCAGAAAAGGGATAGGACTTCAATCTCATAATAAGGAATAAAAGATGTAATTTCCCTTGTGATTGATAAGCATCATTTGTAAATGAAACTGCTTTGTTGAATGGTGAAAAATGGTTGGAACAGTTAAAAAATGGATTGAATATGGAGAAAATACATTCCCATAAGAAAGAATAGAAATTTGTAAATGGGGACGAAATTATTTTTAGACATTAAATTAACAAATTAATTTGGCTGACATTACCTCCAATTTACATAGAAACCATTTTTCACATTTTCCACGTAGACCATTTTCTATGTTCTGCTGTGACTAAGGGAAAAAAACAAAGCAGATGAGTCCTTTTAAGGCCATAGTAAAACATCCCGCAAGTCATTTTAATTCATTCCAAAAGTTCTGCAGCAGGCAGAGATTCAGGGAGTGACAAAGGTATGCACAGAGGGAGGCAGCAATGCCAGGGTAACAGCTGGTATCTGAAAGAACCCAGTTTGCTGTTCCTGTTAGTACTCTGCGTGGAGGCTGGGGTGGAGCACTTTGCTGATCAGGCCAGGCTCGAGCAAGGATACTGCTGTGGAGTTGCTGGTTCAAAACTCACGGTTTAGAAGGTCCTAACTGGTTAGGATTGAGTACAATGAACCAGATCCTCGCTCCACACAGCCCAGGAGAGGTGGAAAGCCAGTTCCTCACCTGTGCACTCAGTGGGAGCAGCTGTGGGGTGGGCTTGTCTCAGTTCTGCTCAGATGATAGACATTACTGCTAGGCTAGGTGGATGCACATGGGCCCATCTGGGATCTTCTGTCTCTTTTTTCACAAGACTCTGATGCAAATTTTTAATTTGTGTCTTTCTGTTTCTCTAATTCTTTCTGAACTCCCCAAAACTGAACAGCTTGTGAAGGCCAAAGATATATGTATAAGGCACCAGTTCCACAAACAAACCACAGCAGGATTATGTTATGTAGTAAGAAAGTCTAGCATCTTTTGGTACAGGGGGACCCAGGCAAATATCTTGGCAGGTGCAGCTAATTTGCACAAGCAAAGTCCTGCTCCTGAGCCCCACCAAATGGCCAGGAACAGCCAATGGTAGTGGCTTATTTTGAGGCTGAGGATGGTGGCTGTCTAGTTCCTTCTCCCACTGCATCCTTCCCCCTCTTCTAGGTGAGGAGAGTAAGAAACACCCATTTACTCTTCCTACATCAAACTGTAACTAGTCCATAATAAGGCATACACATATCCTTTCTTCCTACTCAGGCACATAAAAAATTCAGCGAGTTTTTCCAGGATGAAAAACTCCCTGAGTTGAGCCTTGCATAATGACACTACGTGACCAAAACCAAAGCGCAAAATGCCTAAAATTCAGGATCTCAATTTAACTCACTTTTGTAGGGACATTTCAGACAGAGGATAGAAAACAATACATGAATCCAAAAGATGATGTATGTGTAAATGTCTAATAAATATTTCTGATTTTTTCCACAAGCAGTTAAAAAAAAAAAAAAAAAGTTCAGTAGCTCTGCTATCATGTTGTATTTTGACATTGAAGTTCAGCAGCAAACTACATGAAACTGGCCATTCACATTAGCTGTGACCAGGGGAAAGAAATTATAGTGTGAAGGTATTAGGAAAAGAGAAGTAGAAAAATAGGTTACCCGTTCTCCTTTCTTTCATCTCTTGCACAGTTTGGCAGAGAGTTTGGGAAGGGGCTTTTTGCCTCTTCAGGGAGAGACATAAACTTGGACCACACAGTCTCAAACTCTGCCAGCTTGTCATTCAGCTCATGCATTCAAGATGTTGCATATTAATAGCACTCCCTGATGGCTGGTGGATAGGGGTCTCTCCACCTATACAAAATAAGCCTCTTGGCACAACAAAGTACAAAAGAGGCCCACACAGGGAAAAAAATGCACTTGAGAACTGGTTTGGAGAAACTGCACAGATGCTCATGTGCAGATGCATATTTCAGATGGTCTTTTTCCTGATTAGCATGCAGCAAACTCACCTGTTTTGCTGCCTAGAGGAGTCACAGCAGAAATGGAGAAGCACCTGCTTGAGTTCAGTTCTTTCTCCATATGAATATGATTTCCACAGCACCCTTTTTCCATTGCCACTCTGAGTAGCCACTGATACCCTTTCCAGTCTCCCTCTTGGACATGCCAAAGCCAGCAAACACGGGGTAGTGCTTCAGGAGGGAGACAAAGCATGAACAGTGCAGGGAGCTGCATGTTGAGAAGGGGAGAAGGGAACAGGTGGGTGGACTGGTTGCACCAGCTCTTCCTGTACAGGTGCATTGGGGATGCTCAGGCCAGATGGGTTCTGTCACAGCTGAGACAGGAGGATAAGCTCCCTGGACCTAGGCAAAAAGTTGGCATTCCTGATCCGCAAATGATCTGACAGCACATATGTACCCTTACCTGAGGTCTGGTCATGAGATCCAAGAAAATGAACCAACCTGCTTCCCCCCCGGCCTCTGCACTGTGCTGGTTATCATAAGTGTCTGCTCTTAATTCTCACACTGAGCTCTACAGGCAGATCCTATGTACACCAGGGGAATAAATTTCCTTTGTGCTCTGCTCCATTGTAGCTTATTCCAGTGGTAGAAAGCACAGCTCAGTTTTAACCACGTGTTTTGTAAAAATGAGCCCCAGGAGGAGAAGGCGGGGAGAGGGTTGCTTATACATGTGTGGGTATCTGATGCAATCCACAGTGTGAGCCACGTTTTTCTGGATATTTCAGCATATACTGAGAATGACACATGAGCAGTCCAAGTTATTTTCAGAACTGACAGTTTTTCTTTTCACTCCAACAATTGCTTCTTCAATACACTAGAGTATGTAAAGTGCTTCAATAAACTTTTAATTAGGAGTAGGAGTAACAGTGAAACTAAGAGAAAGCTTCAGCCAAAACGAGAGCTGACCTCAGCTCATAACTGGTTTGCAGGGTTTTGATAACTTTTTGAAAGTAATCACACACCTTGGCATTTGTTGGTTTCTGGCAAAGCTGAAAGCCGGAGTCCTGGAACAGCCTAAGAAAGATTGGGTTTATGATGCTCTTGACCCAGGAAGGGCCCAGCAGAAATCAGCTCTGTTGGGAGTCATGGGCTAAAGCAGTCTGGATATATTTTGATCTGAGTTCTCAAGTACTTCTCTAAACCAAAATATTAAAAACGTTTGAGATTTTTAAAATGCCTAAAATCTCAGATCCTTACAAGAGAGCACAGATTACAAGCAGAAGTCTCCGGAAAAATCTGAGATGGATTTTGCTTCAGTGGCTCTTTCATACTCTTTGACTGAAGTCTGCTGACTGACACCAAGTATGCAAACACTCTGTGGAAGGGGTGTCTCTTTTTTCTTAAGCTGTCTAAATCAATTAGGTGTTTGAGGTGTGGCAGTGTATTTCCTAGAACTTCATTTCTTTCTGTTACCATCCTGACAAAAGTAACCAATCCCTTTGGAGTTTGCAAAGGAAGATGTGTCCCACAGAGCTAATGCTGTGCACTACATGAAGATATGTTTAATGAAAGATGAGAAATTATGGATCGAATAATGATGTGGAGGCCACTCACAAACAATGAAGATCATTCTGGATGCACTCCAAATATCATTACTGTTGTTTAATTTCAACTCCAGTCCTGCATCTGCTTAAGATAGTGTCAAAGATAATAATCTCACCAGACAGATACAAAATACAAAACTGAAATTACGTTGCTCAATTATTTTGTTTACTAGTGGTGTTAAACTACTGCTTTTGTCTGAATCATGCAGAAGAGCTATGATTTTTACCTTTAAACTCTCTGAAAATGCAGGAGTTTAGCATCAATACCTATTTCTTTCCATATTATGTTATATGACTGAATTTGATAGGAGTCACCATGGTGAGGAAAGGATAATGGAATTTCAGGTAAGAGTTCTTCATAATGAATTCATTCCTTACACCATGTTAACACCCACACATGGAATTAGGGACCTTTGTAACACAATGCAACAATTTACTAGAAATCACAAAACACCAATTATAGAATTGGACTGAAATTCGCTGCCAAATCCTCTGTCCCTGATAAAAGAAAGATAGGTAGAGTCATGCCAGCACATTTTAACTCCTTTCTAAAAATTCACTTGGGTCCATTGTGTACTTCTTCAGTGATACCGAAGTAGATTGACTGCATTGCTATGTGTATAGCATGAAATGCAAAACAAACTAAAAATGAATAGGTATGAACAGCAGTGAATATTAACTCTATTTGGATCATATTTATTTAAATAATTACAGCAGATA
The DNA here is from genome assembly GCF_003259725.1 of Athene cunicularia. Lineage (NCBI taxonomy): Eukaryota > Metazoa > Chordata > Aves > Strigiformes > Strigidae > Athene > Athene cunicularia. The sequence continues at coordinate 20,581,814 of NW_020799109.1, read as the reverse complement.
GCTAACTTTGAGAATCTCCTGATTTGCACAAGTGAAAAAGGAAAGAGAGTCGGCTTCTATATTATATATTTAGCTTGATAAAAGAAAGCCAGCCTGTATGGAAGAAGCATGCGACTGAGGTTCCTCAGCTGATATTTTATAAAAGCACAATTAAATGTCAGCATTTTACAAGGAACTCTTAAATTCTCAGACTGAATCTTGTCTGTTTTTACTGGTAGCAGAGTACCAAACTGTAAGCAGAACTGAGCAGGATCTGACTTTCCATCACAGACAGTTAATAATTAAATCAAACATTATATTCAACAATAGAACATATGCATCAGCTTCTTTCAAATTGCATTTCCTTCCTGTTAGATCCATTAGTGTAAACCAGACTGCCTTTAGAAAACCCCTTATTGCTGCTGTCTTTCAGCACAGTTCCTGAAATGGATAATGTGGTGCATATTATGGGCAATTACACAGAACTCCCTAGTGATAGGGTTTTAGAGTTTCAGAATAAAACAGCTGGAACTACAGGGCTGTAAACTAATCTGAAAAAGAGACAATAGTAACGCATTTAATGCACATTGTTAGAACATGGACAAAGACTAGATGTGAAATACTACATATCACCATACCTACTGTATCGCATAGCATCTTCTCTGCAAAATCCTGTTTAACTCTTGAAAGACAAGACAGTGACAAGCCAAAGATTTTGCCATGAACAAATGCACACACAGTTGTATAACCCAAGCTAATTGGAAACATTAAAGGAAGAAGTCTTGATCCAGAGCCCTGGCTTTCTCTTAATGTCAGTGGAGTTTGAATCAAATCCAGAACTCTATTCAAAAATTATTATTTATTAATGAATGCATAATGAACATATATACCTAGATATGCTAAGAAACTATGTCTCCATCCCTCTTTTTCTCTTTCAACACACTCTGTATTTTGGATGCAAAAATTGCATTTGCTCTTGGATATATCAAGGCTACTGCTACAATACATAGTGCTTGATCCTCCATCAGTTCAAATTGATGGCAAAGCTCCCATTAATTTTAGTAATACAGCAGCAAATTTTTAGACTAGCACATGCATCATTTGGAAGCACAATGACCATGATTACATATGTAATCACAGTAATTGTGCACACAATTACTGGTTGGATATCTAACTGCCTTTCAAAAATCAGTTGCTCTACTTGCATGTATACTCACAGCAGTTGCTTGTGCAAATACAGTGCAGCCCAGACCATCCCTACCTCTGTGCTCACCACTGAAATAATACAGAAGAGGACTCTGTGGCAGTAGGTGTGTGGGATAGAGAAGCATACGTTTATGATGCGGTGGTGCGAACAATAAATAAGAAAGGAAGAGAAATGGTTGCAGTGTCTCTTTGGGAAAGTAAAAATGTGAAATTACTTCAACTAATTTTTCAAAAGGACAGAGACTGATTTTCACCAGCTCCTTTCTTGTGAGTCTCCTTATCAGCAGGGTCCAGCAGGCATCAGCAACTTAGCTTTTTGTAATGCTGTGGAAAAATGATCAAATAATTTAGCAAATAACAGCACCATACTGAAATAAAATTTTTAAAATTAAAAAAGAAAAAAACCAAAGCTGAGTAAAATTTTGCAGCTTAAAATCACAAAATATTTCAAGTTTTCAACATACTATGCTGTGAGTTTCTTACATTGCAGGACCTGAAAAACAGCTGTTGTGGTTAGATCTAGCTTAAAAGGCAACTCCTTTTGCTCAGAAGATTGATTTTTATAGTCATAGCAGTATATAAAAGCACATCCTCTGTAAATAGTGATAAGACTTCCGGATCCATCCTTTCACTCCGCAAAATGGTAGCAGGAGAAAGTTTGACAACAAACCATTTTATTCAGCTGTCCCTTACAGTTATGGCTTCCCTCTTTCCCTGGAAAGCGATGAGTCTGCTTTCCTTTTCCAATAACAGTGCTATGACCCCGTATTAGAGGGGAATAAGGAGCTGGACAGGCTGGGTCTGCCCACACAGCATTCCTCTCTCAAGGAGTCTGTGTGAGGGAAGGCTGGGCCAAAAGTCAACAGGAGAGAAAGCAGATGTAAATTAAAAGCCAGGGAATACCCTCTTCCTGGAGGAGAAATGGACTCTCTTTTAGAGGATAAAAATGCCAGGGGTTGCGTTAGGGAAAGCAGGTAGCACAATGTCTTCAGGAACTGCCCCTCACCGTGCAGCGACAGGCAATGGCGCTTGCACCAGGGGCCTGGGGAGGAGGCTCTGGGATGTGATGCTGCGCGCAAGCATGGGCCCTCCAACGTTGCTGCCTCCTCCAGTCCTGAGCCTAACGTGAAATGAAGCCATCTTTCCATATGGAAGAATGCTAAAAATGGCTATATGAACTTTTTATTAGGCTTCGTGTTGCTGTGGGAGGGCGGCTGGGCTGGGAGGCCTTTAGCGGCCTACACCTCGTATGTTTACCAGGGGGGAAACCTTGCAAAATTTGCTGGGGTGGATGTAATGATTACAAATTACACATGCTGTCTAAATAATATCGCTATATGAAATACCATAATATTTGGCAGTATTTTGGTCTCAACTTCCCTTGTTTTAGAGGTTTAAAGTTTGAAGCTGAGCCCTGTATGTGTTTTTTCAGTCCATCAGCCCCTCCTGTCAGGGTTTGGGAAGTTGACCCTGGGCTGTGGTGCACTGAGGAGGTGACAAATGCAGAGAGTCTGTGAGGCAGAAGAAGGAACAGTGTTCAGATGCTTTGAAAAATATTTGCTTTCCTACTAGAAAGCTTCAGCATGTTTCCTCCAAGCAGCATTTTCTTGTTACTGAACACAAGGCTGGGGAGCATTGCACTGTGTACATGGCTGTGCTTCCTGGTTTCTCAGAGCCCATGGTCATGTTGGCTTGACATGTTTGTAAAATAGCTTTATGTATGTCAATCCAAATGCCATGACCTATGGCCTCTGCACAAATTACTACTAAATAGTTTTTTTAAACTTTGTTGTAGTACTTGACTCCCTGCTTGATTCTCTACAACCATCCTGCTGATAATTGCAGCAAATTTTGTTCTTAATTTCATCAGAGTAAATGTGAAGTAACCTCACTGAAGTTCAATCAGAGGGAATTTCAGCTCTGTACTTCGCTTTGGTCTGCAGTCTTGTACATAGGAGCTGTGCATGTGGACTGAATTCAGTATAAAGCATTAAACACTGTCGCTTTTGTAATTAACCTTAGAGAGCTACATGAAGTCTTGAAGCTAAGAAATCCCACAAGTCCTGTAGAAAACAATTCTTTATAGAGATCTGAAGTGTTATTCAAGGGAATTCACCCCGAAGATGGAGAACTGCTGGGACAGGAAGAATATGAAGCTCTAAGAATGTATGTTGGAGAAAAGTTCCCTCAGAAGTATACATTTAATCTCTGATACCTTTAGTGATAACGTGGTGCCTCACCTGACATCTCTGCAAGTGTGGCCTCACTTTCACTGTTGTTGCAACATATCAAACTAAATGAAAACAGAAATTTGGGAAAGGATATAATTAACCTACTTGTGAACATTAACCTTAAATATCGTGCTAATTATCCCACTAATTTAATCACTGCAGATCTCAAACTTGTTTGTTAAATATTTAATTCTGCAAATTGTTTTTGATACAGAGGTATGTGTAGCTTTCTATGAATGTAAGTTACTTTATAAAACTCTTTGCAAAACCATTGTATGTTTGCACTTCAGTGAACTAATTCCACTGTCAACAAGAAATCACAGAAACTGTGCCCTGAAGCTAAGAGATATTGTGCCCTATTATTTTAAAATCTAATGAACATGTTGTGCAGGGAGTAGACCGGGGTAAATTTCTGTCTGCACATCTTCAGGTTTGATTCCACATGAGTCTAGACTGGGAGGCCCTGTTTTTCCTTGTTTCTTTGGTTGCGGTGCAGCTGTACTGTTGTTTCTTATCTATTCACCTCTTGATTACTTGAATAACTCAGCAAATGATGTCCTTGATCTTCAGCCCTTCTTATCAAGTGACTATTTTGTGCTAAAAGTAACCTAAAATGTGCTTAGATGCTCCAGTTACAATGCCGCCCAAAGTGGCTCTAATTATTCCTGAGAGGAAGCTTTTGAATTTGGGAGTGTTTGTTGAGAAGATGAAAGCTCAATGTTTGTTCCTGCCTCCCCAGTGGGAAGGGGGGCCTCCTGCAAACACCCACGAGGCTCAGCCGCACACAGCGAGGCAGGGGCACAGGGATGCCTCCAACCGCGGCGGCTGGGAGAGCAAACGGCCAGGCTCTGGGCGCCGGGGAAAATCCCGGACGAAGGGGACAGCCAAGACAGGATGAGCCCTGGAGCCTGGGGGCACCCGAATGCTCTGTCCCAAGGGAAGGTCTGGGCTCTCTGCTGTGCAGTGCCTCCCCTCCCTCCATCCCTTCCCAGAGGCTTCAGCCAGCCCCACGTTTCAGGCTGTACCCACATGGCAGTACTTCTTCAGTGTTATATTCCTCATTTTTATTATATAGGTCTCCTTAACTGAGGAAGAAGGGTAAAGATTGGGATTGATATTGTGCTTCTGCACTGTAATTCTTACTATCAGAGGAAGGTGCAAAGGTATGTTAAATCCAGGTGATGGCTCACAGCAGACCTCTGACAGGAGCTATTTGATTAGTTAAGTGTCCACATAAATACCTATATGGGACTATATGATTACCTTATCATGTATTATTCAGAATTCCATTCTGATTGCCTATATTTATTTATTATGCACTTACACACACAATTCATACTGTTTTGCTCATCCCTGGCAATAAGAAACAAATTTCTGTGAATTTAGCTGAATAAAGCTTTGTTTGTTCTTGTTAGTCATCAGAAGTCTGTTTCTTTCTATGCATTATCTCAATTTCTGGGCATTTTTTCCCTTCATTTACTCCAAAAATGACTTCAATACTAATGAATACTGAAAGACAGCCAAGACAGGATGAACTTTTGGACAATTTATGCAAACACGACAGATGAGAATGGATTTACTATAAACATGTCAGGCACAAAAGACTTGACTGCTTTTTAAATACAGTGATACTGGAAGAGATTTATGGATATTTTTGACTGTTCATTAAAGAGAAAAATATTTTGAAACTATAGGCACTATCCTTTTATCCATTTTTGCCTTCCAGGCTGAGTTGCAAACCTTTGATGTTTTCTTCACCAAAAAATAAAAGTAGTTATGAATTTATTTCTCCCAAGCACTTTCATTTTTGTGTCAATTTACAGTTTTTATTACATTCCTGGCAGTCCAAATTATGGTGTTTGGAGAGCAGCTAGAGTCCACAGCTCCAAGTTTTCTGAAAGTAGGGATGAAGTCCACTTAATGATGCTTTCTGGCCACTGCCTTTTTTCTTCTCCTTTAGTAATAAAAGGTTAATAAAATCCATGAATACTTTAACTGCCTGCTAGAGCAACCAACCAATTAAAGGTTATTCTAATCTAAATTACCGGAAGCCACCTGAATTGAGGAAGTTAGCATGCAATAGCTAGTACCTGCTGGATCAGATTAATAAAATAGAAAGTCTTAGACATGGAAATCATGTATAAATGTGGTCCCTACAGCTGACCGAGGCATCAGTTCTTACAGCCAGACAGGCATATACTTAACTGTGTATTTTCAGAGTCTGCTTCTGTGCCCTTACAAATCAATAGTAAGCCTTGCTTTCAACTTCAGTGCAACTGAGGTTGTTGTCAATCAATGATTTTGCAAGATAGGATTGAGATATTGGAATAGTTTCTTGGAATATCAGATTCTTTCTTTCTAAAATTGCATTAAACTCATGTAAGTAGTAAGGAATTTCAACATGAAAATATGTGCTCTTGCATTGCTGCTTAGAAACATTGTATCTTGCCAAATCTCCTATGAAGTCCAAACAGTGCACCAAAACAATAGCAGGAAGGACTGTGCAGTGCTTGAAGATCTAATCCTGCATACTCACAGTGCTGACTGTGCTCTTGCTTTTTGAGAAGATGGATAAAGATGGAAAAAGAGAAGATTTGGGTGGAAAATAATAGAGTTTTCATGGCAACCTTAGAAAGATATTGGCAATTTCATACCAGAATGATTTGAGCATACTGAGACCCTTCAAAATAAGGCAGAAAGCTTAATAAAAGGCTTCATTTTGGAAAAAGAGAGAGCTAAAAGTAATATTTTAACAATTTTTACTGGACTTGCATTTCCAGCCTTTTAAAATTAATTTAAGAGCCACAAACCAACACACATTTATAAATAACATAATGCAGTTGGAGATAATGCAAATGTCTTTATAAATAACACAGTATAGCTTAAATCATTATTTTTAATGCCTCTATTTTTTTGTTCTTCTATGAACAGGTCTGTGCTGGTCTGCATTAATTAAATTTAAGTAGGATTTCTAAGGCCAGATCATCATTACTTCTGTGTCCCTGATTTAAGTCTGCAGTAAAACATTTCTCCATTTAGTTTGGTGCTTTTGTGTCATATTTCACACACTAGTTGTCTCTTAATTAAATCCATGATGGCCCACCAACACAGACTATTAAAATAACTATACTTTGCACTTGACATATTTATGAGACAGATTCATAAGAGTATAGACTGATACTTGAACTACTCACTGAGAAATGCTAATAAGATTATGATGAAGGTAAGATTAGAACATTCGTCTCCTTTTCTCTTCTCTCTTCTTTTTAGAAATTTATTTTTATAACTGCAATTCACTACTTCTATTTCAGGCTCTTTGATGTTGTTGTATATACCAACAGTTCTTTCTGTGTGGATTTATTGTGGCAATGAAGAGTGGGAAACTGCTAATTTATATCACACCAGTAAAGTGCATAAGTATTGTGTTCCTTGAAGTATGAATGTTTGCAAATGTCTAAAACCTTCACACAGGATTGACGTGTTCAAGGTAATGCATATTAAGAAATTAGTCTACCTTTGGAACTGGGTGGTGTAAAATACAGATTACCATGAAGTGCCACATTGTTTTACCTTTATTGCCTTGCTCCTTCAGTCATCCTGTTGGTGTAGGGCCATCTGGGTCTGCTCCTGGGTGAGGAAGGAGGCAGCGATGTGCCTGTGATCATTTGCTGCATGTTGTTGTGCCAGGCAGGCCGTGGCCTTGCCCATCTCCCAGCAGTAGCACAACATATTGGCATGTCATGGGCTGTGCAGTTTGCTCTGTGCAGTCTGACTGTCACTGGGATGTTTGAAACTGCGTGGATGTATGGCCTAGGTGGTTAAGAAAAACAGAAAAGGAAGCAAACCACAATTCATGTTACTTGAAAGGTTGCTTGACATATACATTAAGATTTGTCATTTGTGTGTATTGGGTATCTTGAAACGTCTTTCTTAGTAGCATTAATTGACAGAGTTGCTGATATAATTTGTTTGATAATTTTTTTAATAATTTGGATGGAGACAGTTCAAGGAACTCCATATTTGAGAGAAATGTTGCTGGAAGTGAAAAAGCTGCTAAGTGAATGATCTAAAAGCAGCAAGCATCTATCACTTCTCAGGATGAAGATGTTCACCTCTTAGGAACTCTTCCCTCTCTCCTTTTTAATTGAGTCACATGCTTTCATGGAAGGGCTCCTGTCCACTGCTGAATCAGGGGTCCAGGTATTGGTACAAATGTAGAGGGCTCTAAATACACATAGTTTGAAGGGTATTTATTTTACAAATATGGTATATAGAAACCCAAATCTGCATGATGTTCAGACTTTTCAGATTATAATATATCACTGTGCTTCATATTGGTATTCTCTATGAAAGCAACAAAAGCATCAAATGTTGCGATTTCATTTAGAAATAAATACAATATTAGAAAGTAAGAATAATAAAGATATATTAAATATTTCATCCTCTGAAGAAATAAACCAGCTACAGTTCAGGGAGCTTCACTAAACACATTAAGTCTAATAAAATCGCCTACATGTACTCCTGACACTAGTAGTAATTAAAATAACTTGTTTCAAAAAACTGGTCCTATACATGAATACTTATTGGCAATTATTTCTAAGTTCTTCAAACCAAAGATAACGTAATTTGATTCACACACAATGTTCTTGTAAACGTGGTTCATACTGGGTTTTATATGCAGCTTAGGACTGTTAATTGCCATTTTGAGCCTCACAGTAAAATAGAGTTCAATATGTCGCTTTTTCTGAAGTATTGAGAAATGTTTGAGAAATGCTTGTCTTAGTCTAATCAACTGTGAATAATTTATTTCTGAGTCCTACTTTTCAGTATAAGTGGATCTGACTTTTCTCAGAGCTTCTGAAGTCTAATCAACTTGTTACATTCGTTTAATTAAGGAAATCTGTAACGAACTGTGAAGTGTATGTACCAACAGGTTTTTTTGTTGTGTAAAATTGGCGTATGTTCATTGTGAATGTGATTGTGTTTGTTTATACTGACAGGTAGCCTCTACTAAACAAATCAATTTTTTTTTCTACTTGTATAGGTCAATATGAATAGCATATAAACTGTTTTCTGAACTGCCTCTCTCCTTGTGGACCCACCACCCAGCTTTCTGAATTCATGCAGCTGTAGCTTTCAGGCAGTTCCCATTTCTGGAAGGGTTACAAGTATGTAAGTATTCTTCTGTGCTTCACAGGGAAGGAAGATGTAATAGACGTGTGACATACAAGAGTGTGGATAAGACACTGACTTTTTTAGTCACAGTTAACCTGGAAAAGGTCATCACAGTAGAAGATTAAAACACTGACACAAGCTTGTGGTCAGGATCTGCATGCCACAGAGTTACTGAGAGGAGCACAAAGGAATGAGTTAAGGATGCTGAGTGAAAGTCCAGTCTGTTTTCCAGCTCAAAGTAATTTGTTCTTATTTCTCTGAGAAATCAGCATCATTGGAAGGAAGTAGCTGGTAAAATAAAGGGCTACTACATCATATATGCATTTTAAAAACAAAGACCCTATATTTATTTGTTAATCGATGTTTAGAAGGCCATCATTCCTCCCATCATTATGTGACATGAGGAACATTTTTTGTTAAAAATAGAGCTACTGTGGGGATTGAGATTTTTTTTTTTCCTCCTTATGCTCAGACAAACTCTTCAGCCTCAGAGAAAAGGTCCTTGACCCTGGTCTAAATACTGTCCAGTGTTTATGGGATGTAATATGAAAATCATCAAAACTGTCCTTGGCAGGCTGTTTCTTTCCATTAGTTGATTAAAATAGTTTATTGTTGCCTATAGCACCATTACTTTATATGTATTTTTTTTACAAAGAGCAGATGTGTTGCCCTGTTTCTCTTTATGTGGTTTTTGATAAATACAGAAGTGAAATCACTACTAGAGCAGATCCCCTCTGTGAAGTTTCAGAGAAGGAAAGGAGGGAAAGGTGAGGGGCTTGGTGATGGGACTGGAGTACTGGCTGCATGGGGAACGGCGGGGGAGCGTGGCAGCACTCAGGCATGGAGGGCTGTGCAACGGCACTGCAGAGAGCAGGGGGGAAAGCATGCAAATCTGCAAGCAGCAAGTGTCCAGAGTAGAAAAAAAACCAGTTCTGGAACTATCTGACAATGCTGTATAAACTCCGCTCTGACAATAGCAAGAAGTGGGTTTTGGCATTTTTTCAGACTGACAACTCTAAAGTTTCAGTTAGAATTTGGAAGTGGAGAGTAGCTGATCCTAAAATGCTAGACAAGGTTACATCAGGATGAAATCTTACCTATCCTTCTGCTATTACTGATAAAACTGAAAAAGGCCAAGTCTTCAAGATGAATCTGATGGGGTTTTTTTGTTTTCTTGTTCCACCCATGTTTGATGGGGGCGCTGAAATCTCAATACAAATGCTATTTCCAAATCTAGAGGGTCATTTCAAGCAGTAGTTTTGATACAAGTACCTTTACTTCCCCCCAGCACAGGTTTTTCTAAGGCATGTTGTCACTTAATGATGATAGGGTCTTTCATTACAGAATCACAAATTATTGGGTGTGTGACCTTATGTTCAGTAAATATTTATTTGAGAATCATATGTCAATTTATTTCCATTGTTTCTGTTTTATTTCTATACATGCTTATACTATACAGTTAGAGAAAAACACAGAGAACCATGAGTAAATGTTGCTCATACAAAATGTTTCTATTACCCTTTACTTTTAAACCCTTTAATAGATTATTAGGAGATATAAACATAGGAGACCATGGATCATATTTGCATGTTAATGAAATCCATGAATTATACATTATTTGCTATGGAGAGTACTAGAAACAGTATTCCTCCTTTCTAATAGCTATAAAAGCTGGCAGTTTCCTGGAGCACACATCACATCCCCTCTGCAATACCTTCTAATAGAAAGAAAGAAATCCAGCTCTTCAAAGCAATCTTTCACTAAATGAAATAGATTTGTTTGTGTTGCTTTGCAACACACAAGTGTGACAGTTCATTTTAAACAAAATGGTTTTAATAATGTCATTACTAATATCTATTTGGTCATCTCTCTGAAAAATGGTGTTTTAATGGGAATGTTTCATTTTAATAAATGGCAGAAGAGGCAAGCTGCCCTGAGTCAGCAGGAAGTGGATATACACCAGAGAACAGGCTGATTGTGTTAGATTCATCCAGAACATTGAACAGCACACAGACAGTCCAAGAAAAAGCAACTGGCTTTATTCAAATGATTAGTCTTACTGCTACACTGCAGCACATATTCACACATTCTTCTATTATTCCTTGACCTTGTGCCAAAAACTCCCACTTGAAGTAATAATTAGAATTAGTGTTTCCAGTGCATGCTTCCATCTTCCTAACAAACAGTAATGAAATGTGGCTTTTACAAAATATGCAGTTAATTAAACTTTTTCTTGAACATTGTTTGAGTAATATAGTTCCCCTGTGCTAGCCCCTCATTATGCCCCACTATTTCTACCTGGTATTGGTGAATCAGAAGAAAAGCACTATCAGTAGGATGAGTGAAATTTCAGAAATTTGCACTTTAAAATTTCTTGTGGTTTTTTTTTTCTTTCTTGTTTTGTTTCTGTCTTGGAATGAACTGGAAATATGGCCATTATTTGTAATTCTGTTTTTTAAGTTGAGGACAGTATGTGTATTATATAACTACTCTACAAATATCCTCAACATGAATATGAACAAATACATCAAATGCTGCAAGGTAGTAAGTGGATTTCTAGGCAAGCTTTTTGAAAAGGTGGCTCAGCACTGTATTGCTTAATAACACTATACAAATAGAAATTCTGATTTCATTTTTTAAATATTATTTCATGCTTTTTTACTGTCTGCCTTAATTATCCCAGTGCTGAACAAGTATAGTCTTTTGATTGATGAGAGTTCCACCCCTTTACCCACACCCCTGCAGATATGAGGCTCCACAGTTTAGTACCATAAATCACTGTGATTGTATAACTCAACTACTGTATGATCAGAGATCACATACAGTGTTAGCCTGAATATGCATTCATCCTTCGTTATGAATGTTTTAGGGCTAAATTTATTCCGGATGTTTGGAGAAATATAAGTTTCTTCACATAAGAAAGCAATGCATTTTAAATAAGCAATTCTTTCAACAACTGGAAATAATCACAAAAGTCTTCTATTTGCAATCTTCATTAATGTGAGTTATTTCATCACTTTAGGAGAAATCCTGTCAGAGAAAAACAACAATTAAACCCCTCCCCCCCAGCTCCAACAGCTAAGAATCTATGGATCAGCCATTTTAGTAATTAACCACAATTCCTCTGATTTGTGAATTTCCAGATGATGAGGCAGGAAGCAAGTTACATCTTGGAGAAATTGCCCTCAGGAGAGAGGAAAAACTATTGCGAGGTTGACAGCACAACCTTGTACCAGCACAGTTTCCCTTCCCTAGTGGTTCAAGGAGTTCCAAGCACCCTCCTGTAAATCATCAGCTCACATCTATTTATTATCTTCCAGCCCAGTGCACAACACTGTTACACATGGATACCAGCAATATTACAAGGTGGACTCAAGGGATAAGAGACAGCAATCCCTGCACACCTCCTACGCCTGAGTCACACCCGGTATAAAGTCAGGTTCTGTTCATAAAGTACATACTACTGTCAGAAACGAAACAATATGAACTATTCTGTTTCAGAGTCACAGGTTTTTTAGTGTTTCTCCAAAATGCTTGAGCTTATCTGCTGATATTATACAAAGGCAAAATTTATCTGCATAGCAATGGACCAAATGTCTGTGAAAATATTGCTATTCATTCAATGATTGTTGTTATATTTGGAGTAGGCACCAGCTACACTCTGTGATGCTTGTCCTGGAATATCAATAAATAAATCATAAAAGCCAATGCTTCAAATATTGAAAAATTCACACTTCAAACTGTGTTTTGAACTATACCGAGAGCAATGTCTCAGATTGTCCTTTTGCTTTATATGAACAGAGGAAATTCAAAGTAGGAGGAACTCTCTCCTGGGATTTGGCATAGGGGAGTGCCACAAACCATCAGCCTTCCTGTCTCTGCTGTGCCACAGAAGCCTCTCCTGGGATTGTACCATGAGGAGCAGACAGTGTGTCTGGGGAGTTAATATGGCTTCAGATGAAATTATCTCCTGCAGAATCCATCTTGCCTGATGGTTGTGTGCGTGCAAAGTAGCCAGGCAGTGGCAAGGAGCCAAGCCACAGCAGGGCAGGTGAAGGCTCAGAGAAAAGTAGAAGCACCTCCCTATGACTCTCTTGGTTTAAGTGAAGTTCCTTGCACCACAGATTTACGGAGTTGGTGAAAATGGGACATCACAACTCTTTTTCTACTTCTGGCTGGGGCCCAAATTTGGTAAAAACAAACTCATTGAAGTCCCCACCCTGGTGCCCACTTCTAGTGCTCACTTGTAGCAGATTTCTAAGTTATATGGTGTGAATGACAGCATTGAAAGGAGAAAGGAGGGCAAATGCCCTTCTGAAATGTGCACTTTAGTTCAAGCACAGGTTTTTTGGGCTGATGGCCAAGTTGCAGAATTAATTTGTGCAGTTTGTGTTGTGTGGGGGGCCACTAGGCAATTCTAATGTTTCTTTTTCTTTTGCTTTAAAAAGCAAATTAGCTGAAAGTTAAAATTAAGAATAGTATTTTGTAGTTTAATTGTGAATGCAAGGCTAGCACTTGAAGTCACTCAGGTACATCTACTCAAAGGCCAGAAGAAAAAGCACTGCAGGTATTCAGTGCTTTATCTGATTAGAAAACAGCCTGGCACAGATGTGATTTCTGCTCCATATATCAAGCTATGGCAGGCTTTTGCTGCTTCATTATGAAAGCATCTGAAGTAAAATAGGTTTTGGAACATAAAAAATGACAAATTTGGAAAAATATCTATATGCCAGATGGGTGTAGGAAGAATCCTTGTGACAAATATATTATTAAGGGAATATGCATAAGGAAAGAAACTGTGCCCAGCTCTTCCAAGGATGGACAGGCAGGAAGGTAGCGTCTCACTGTGTCTAATGTATTCTCATCTAGTTTAAATCTAATTAATTATGTTGCATCGCTGACATAAAATCTAGGCACCGCACATAATAATGGTAAACTGCATTGGGGCTTTGGCAGGACCTGACGATTGCTCTGCCCTCCCTGCTTTTGTTTGCTTTCCTCGGGGGCTGCAGGTCAGAGTGACGACATCTCTGCTGAGGAAAGGCTAATGCAAACAGACGAGGCTTTTGCTGCACGCCACGGGTGGCTCGGCATGAGCTCATCCTCGTTTCCTGTGTTACCACACTGTGTCGGCCTCCTCCAAGGATACTGCTTGGAGGGGTTTTATTGCAGTCCATGGGTGCTCCAGCCCAGCTTCTTCTCGTGCCTTGTGGGGAAATGGGAGCATTTCAGTAGTTGCTGACTTACTCCACTGATGCTTTTTGAGCTGAGTTCAATGCCCCAGAGATGAGGCCTGGCCTGACTGGGAAGGCAGCTCAGTGCACAGCTCCTGGCGGTTGGCTTCCCAGCGTAGGAAGGGGTGTTAGCCATAGCTCGCCCGCCCTGACTCCCTGGCTCAGGACACACGGGGCTGTGTGGGACAACACGGCAACTCACAAGGTTGGACGGTACACGATACAGTGAAAAGAGGCTGAGCTCTGGTTCCAGGAGGCTGCTGGACAAGCAGTGGGGCTGGGGGTAGGTAACAGCTCTGGTTGTGTGGCAGGACTGGTACAGGGGAACCCTGGAAACTCCAGCTTCCTAGTATGGGGCCAGTGGGGTCCTTCAGCCCTGGCCGGGGGGACCAGTCACCCTCCTGTAGACCCTTGAGGCAAGGTTACTGCCTCTTGTTTGGAAGCAGGCAAGTCAGTATTTTAGCGTTAGAGTAAAAAAAAAAACAAACCAAACCAAAAGGACATGCATACTCTGGCCAGTGCTGGGAGGGAGACCAGATCTGACACAGTATCAACAGCAGCTGGATATGCTGCATGCAGATATTGCACACACTTGAAACAGCTCTCAGCCTTTGGCTCTTCCCAAAGATGAGATACATACCTGGTTTGGATTCAAGGTGCAAATGATCTAGCTGTGATTAGCATGTTCATAAAATGGAGGCAGGAGGGATGGTATAGCAATCTTACAATTTGGCTTCATGTAATTTGATTTCAGTGATGCCCCATCCACTATCTGATTGCTCTTTTCCTATTTAAACCCAGCCAAACCAGGAGGCTTTTGCTCACAGGCTTTTAGTACTATTTTATTTGGCAGTTATGGAATAAAAGAATTTTAGTATTGCCTTAGAGTTTCTCCTGACATCTATCACAACCAATCCAGCTCATATGTGGGTGAACTGTGTTTTGATCCAATTATAAAATTCTATTGGAGTCTTGTTACATTCTTATCCCATGTGCATGTTGAAAAATTCAAGAGCAAAATAAAATTCTACAAAATGTTTCTCATTTACTGTAGGCTTGGAGACACAAAACTGCCTCACACCGTCATTTGTGGAGGCTAAGCAAACTAGAAAATGAACATATTCTTGAGGAAAAAAACCCACCCTTGTTAATCAGCAGCAAGATTTAGAGGGGGAATAGTACAATCTGTATGCAGATATTATCCTAGATAGTCTTTGGAGACACAGCCTTACTTCTGTTAATTGTAGCAACAAGAACTTTGTTGGTGTTCATCACAGCAGTTATGATGACAAAGAATCCGCCAATTTGAAGATATTTCTGAGGATACATAAAAATTACAAATCTGAAGAGAACCCAGATGCAAAAGGGCGAAGGCAAAACAGCTAACATCCCAATGGAATATAGTGACTGTAATACTTAAAAATTGAGATACTTAAAATTGAGATACTTTACACACTCCTAGTATCTCTATAGCAAAAATGCATTATTAAATCAAGGACCCATGTGCTATTTGATTACCATGCTGCAGAAGTTGATCTCGGATATTTCTGACTCAATACTTCTACTGTCTTCAGGCTACAAAACATGATAAAGGGCATTAGGTGTCTCCCTTGCTCATCTGCTATAGAAAGGCATGGAGAGGTGTAGCTTCACAGAGTGCTGCTCCCAGGAGAGGAAGTACACTTACTCCAAAGATTTGTGGCTCCATCCTGGTGGAGTCTCCCACACACCTACAATCAGAATCCCCATCCTATGTGTGATGAGGGACATGTCAGGACCAAGTCAGCAGCCTTGGGCAGGCGCAGGTGGCCCTGCAGCCAAACCACAGTGACAGTGCCAGGGTCAAGCCTGTAGCTCAGATTTCAGCTGGGAGCTGTTCAGCCACGTGGAAAAGCCAACAGCTCTTCAAGTTTCCCAAGTACGGCTTGTAATTCATCTCTTTCAGGTCTGCAGTGATCTAACCTGCTCGCACCAGCTGCCCCCAAGAGCAATTGCTGTGTGGGCACTGTTGGGATGGACCTCTCTGTCTTGCCTAGCTGAGGTGAACCTTCCATGTGAGCCCCTGAGGCCACTGTGCTCCAAGGCAGCAGCAAGCCAGTGCTGGGGTCAGCTAGGGCACGGGTGGCCCCCCGGGGTGCTGGTTGCGAGTGTCCCGCATTGCCAGGCCGGTTCAGCCTCCCCACGCTGGCATGGTGAAACACTCGAAGGGGAGCACTCAGCAGCGGCCACCAAGGCTGAGCGGCCCAGCTGCTTGCAAGGGTAAGAGGAGGGCAGTGTGCGCATGTGCTTGCTAAAGATGGTAGACCATTCCCAAGGCTGCCTGCTCTTGGTTACATCAGTTTTGCCTGTCTGTGATTGCAGTCGCTTAATAGTTAGTCCCATTTTCCTTATTTCCACGGGTACAGACAGGCTGCTGGTCTCCAGCTCTGGAACGCCGTCTGTGTTTCTGCGCCCCGTGGGAGGCTGACAAACGTGGCGCTTCTCCCTGTGGCTTCCCCCGGTCACTCTGAGCCCCGTCATTAAGCTCTGCCACAGAAATCTGTTTAGTCACAGAAGCAGATTGCTTCCATGAAGCGCAGAAATGTAATTTGCCAGTACTTACACTACAATATTAAATACTAGCATGAAGCTCTTTCACCTTTTCAGTTCTTTATAGCAAAAAATACTTGGTGTGAAATCCTGCCTCTACAAGGGTCGATGATAAAATCTGCATCAGCAACAGAGCAGCTTCTGCCCTTCCTGTGGTGAGTGGTTTTATTGGTTTTGCATTTAAAGCTGTTCATGTACATCAGTGCTTTCACTGCCAGTCAGAGCACTTGTACACTCCAAAGCTGGTGGAGAGCTCATCTACGTACATCCCTCGCCCCAGCCTTGTCCTGTGCAGAGGGGCAGCTAGGGTTCAGTGATAGCCCTTTCTGGGGTTTGTTCTCACATGGAAATGGATGGCTGTTTTGGCTCTGAGGCACGCTCCAAGTGCAGCCATAAGCCACCACACCTCAACCCAGGCTCCAGCCCACTGTAGTTAATCATTAAATAATTCCCCTGGTGATGTTATCCAGTGCTGATAAATTACAGATTTCATTGTTTTGCCTGGAGCAGCTTTAAACTGTGTTAATTTCATTGAAGATTGACACTGGCTTTTATTTCCTTTTGCTACTATTTTGTCCTGTAAAAGCGACACACGCTACAGACTTCAGATTGCTCATATAATTGGTACAATAGATTTTTTTCTCATATTTTGAGAAAATTGTAATCAGAGCCTTTGAAATACCAATAACTTTTAGATCAATAAAATACTAATGATAGTGTATTCAAAGAGGAACATTGCCACAACTTCAATAGCTTTTAAAGCAACCTTATTGTTGACCATGTTTGTTTTACATGTGATCTCAGAATGATTTCTAATTTTATACAGCAGTGAATTTATTCCACCTACAACACACGTTTCTGACACAGGGTTTTCTCAAAAACTGAAGATAAAATACATTATACATCTTCCTGACGAGCCAAACTATCATCAGTCTGATTCTCTCTTTTGGCAATGGAAAAAATATCCCCAGGTAGTCCTATTCTGTTCATGCAGAAGAAAAAGGCAGCTTTAATTTAGTGGGATCTTGATCAGACCTTTTATGGCAAATTCCACCTACTCTGGAGCAACAAACGTAACAGTTCAATGGATATTGGATAAAGCATATGGAAAATTTCAGAACTGTAATTTACAACTACAAAACTGATATTAAATATTTTCTGTACCAGCAACAGTGTGACAAAGTACAATAGTCTGTTGTGGTAAATAAGAGGAGGTTTTGGTTGTGTGCTGTTATAACTCCCAGAGCAGAATGTTGAGTTCGACTAGCAAATATTAAATAAAACTTCAAATCCTGTCTGAGGCTCCATATCACAGCTGGTATTTTTAATAGGAGCCTCTCTCAATAATTTCACTAGGGCACTTGAGGATTGTTTTGGTGCTTTTTGGTGTTGTTTTTTTTTTTTTTTTTTGGTGTGTGTGTTTTTTTTTGTTTTGTTTTGTTTTGTTTTTTTTGTTTTGTTTTTTTTCTTTTTAGGCATATAGTATAATGCAGTTTAAAACTCCACTTTGCTGTAAATGGGCACGGAAATGAAATGAAACAATAAATCAGGTGTGAGGTGCCCTGAGGCACTGATACATATTAACAGCCCTGAATGGCCTCACCTGGGGCCTCCCACCCCACCCAGGGGCCCTGGCACTATTTAAGCTCAGCCCTAGGCCCCATCATCTCTTCTTAAGCAATGCTGTAGGGGTGTTTGCCACCAGCTCCCTGTCTGTGCACCCTCCTGGTCTGGCCTTTGTGCAGGTCTCCTGGCTGGCTAGCAGGTCTGTCCTCTCGCTATGGACCTGCCTGTCAGTCTCTGGGAAGTGTCTGATGCTGACCTGTGAATAGACTGTCAAGCTTGGTCTCACATTTGTGTCATCACCATGAATTTACCTGATGATGGGGGCTTGTGGTAGAATCTGCTCTGCTCTCTTTGTCAACCTACTGTGGGACTGGCCCTGATAACTGCCTTCAGCTCCTGCCTCCCTGTCCTGCGGGAAGAAGATATGGATTAGTCAAGGTAAATAAATCTGTTAATAGTGTTTACTTAACCTGGAGGAACCTGCCCTGCCCCATGTCTCTATTTGCTATTTCATATTAGAATGCTGAACTTTCTTAAGAGAATAAAAAGGCAGTTAAATTTAATATCACCAGGGAAATTGTTGTGTCCAGATTAGCTCAAGTGAACATGAGCTAGTCTTCCGTATCTGGTTCCCAAGACATTTTGAGCCCCAGGAACAGGGAGACAGGAGCTGCAGTTCCTCTGGGGAAGCAGCTGGCTGAAGCTTGAGCTGATACAGAGTGGCTGCTGAGCTTGTGCTCTCCATTGGTCTCCTGTGTGGCCAAGGAGTTTCTGTGGTAGTCGGTGCTGATCTGCTTGATCCCTGATTGACCTTGGGTCTACCTACTCTGTGTGCAAACTCAAGTTATTGGTCAGGATTTTCCTAAATTAAAACATGAGCCTCCTGGTATCCATGCTTCCTATTCAGGTCATGGTAAAAGAGGTGGTGTGGTGATTGAGAGCTGAAAAGAAGCTGGATGGTATGTCTGTTTGCTCTCTTCAGGACAGTGTGTGAGGCAAAGAGTTGGTCCAAATCTCATGGAGTGTTTCAAGAGAACTACAGTGACTTGTAGCAGAATTAATGAGGTTAAGATTCCCCTAAATACCTCTCTTTGATAAATATCTAGCTCTTGAAACACCTGTGGCAGTATTTCAGGCATTGAGCAGAACACCTCAAATGTGTAGGTCTTAAAGAAATGGAAGAAAAAAATCCTTATGTTGTGTTTCCCCACCATTTGGAAGAAATGTGGACAACAGTGTCATCTGTTTTACCTATAAAGTACCTCATTTTGTCCAACTCCTACTGGGCTTGATCTTGCCTCCAGAGGAAGACAGATGAAAACTGCCTATTGGTTTCAAGGATCACTCAATTAAACAGTTACTTTGGCAGATTTTCCAAATTTCCTCCAAAAATAAATTTGAGTCTCAGGAACTGCGAAAAAAATCTCTAATTTTTGCCAGATTCTGATAGGGTGAATTTTTGGGGGAGGCAGGTATCATCTGGGATAGGTGTGGTGTCCTCCTTCAGGGTATCTACAAGTGAGTATGAATGTGTCTTTTAAATATAGTGTTAATGTGAAGGTAATAGAATACGGACCTCATCCCACAAAGTTGTAGCCTGGAGCACCTGTCAAATCAGATCCTTTGCATGTGGGGTTAATTGGCATAATCTCTGAATGTTTTTTGTTTCCAGGTGCTCTACACAGATTAGCCTAGCAGATTAAAAAGACTGTGTGGGTCCCTCCAAGCACATGGGATAATATATTCTCATTTAAAAATTACTGTTGAATATATTGAGTAAGGGAAAGAAAGGCATGAAAACAAGACTTTGGAAGCAAGGCAAAAAGTCATAATGCTTGTTTCATGATACATCTGGGATCTTACCACCTGGGTAGGCTTGAGAAGCAGACCTTCCAAATAAAAATAGCAGGATAATAAAACAATAATAGTAAAAAGCAGTGGTGAGGTACTTCAAAAATCTACATTTTACAGAAGTGTAATCATGATTTAAAAATACAAAAACACTGTGACTCAAAAGAGGGAGAGCGTGGGTGTTTGCTGGGGATGAGTCAAAAGAGAAGAAATTTCAACTCCAGAAAGCAAATGCAAAAGATGAAGCTCTGTAAGTAGAGCCTGCAAAAAGGCAGACCAAATTTATGCATTTGTTCTGCATCCAGAGTTCACCTCCATGCTATGCAGAAGTCATTGATTAACTGACATTAGATTGAAATGGGGCAATTAGACAGAGTAAAATGTCTACAGCATAAATTATACAAGAAAAGTGTCTGAAGAGAGCCTCCCCTTTGTCTTTAAGACTTGCCAGCTGTTCCTCTCCTGCCTTGTGATTTTTTACCTTTCCAGATAAGCATATTCCTGTTCCCTAAATCAATCTGATGAACAGAATTAATGGTACATTACAGGGTACAGCTGTATGTCCAGATACATTTTTTAATAGGTCAGCCAGTCCAGTGGCAAAATAACAGTGAATCATGTTAGCAAATGAGGAGACTGGAGGGCAAATGATGCTGTGGAAGCACCTGCAGCAGACATTGCTGCACACTTCCTTGGCCCTGGTTTCTTGGAACAGTTTGTCATGTGCTTAAACTGACACATGTGCTTTGGTCCTCTTTCTAGTCAGTGGAATCAGGTGTTTGGCCTTATATGGTATTGAAAGATAACTACAGGAGTTAGAAATCCTGCTCTTTTCCAGTGTAAATAAGTAAATCACCGATTCCTTGTAAAAAGAAAGCCTGGGCAGTTTTGTGGCTATGCTAGCTTGCTGCTCTTTGCTTGTAACAGTGAAAGGTTTGTTTTAATGTTTTTTTACAACATGAACAGTGAAAACTGGGTTTTTTAGAAACAGATTGCTTTAAGACTCCTCTTGTGGCTGTGGCTATCATAATGTGATCCAAACCCACTGTAGTAGTGAATTTAGCTTGTTTGTAAAGCAAACCTGCTCCTTACAAATGGTCTTGGGGTTGGGTAAATCTCCATGCCATTAGTATGCTTTTGTGGTGCCTCTCATCACAGAGCCTAATCTGCTGTGGAGTGTTTATGGGGCTACCTTAAGGTGAATTTTTCTACAAAAGCACACCATTTGAGAGGCACACAAGCTGTTTTCAGCTGCAGCTTTTACAGTCCATACCCATGTACTGGGTTTAGACCTGACAATATGGATGATCACAGCTATGGCAGCATGGAAAGACCAGGTATAAAACCCAGGGCTGTACTTGTATTTTTTTCATATCAGTACTGAGCAGGCTTTAGGAGTGGGGGTTTTGCTCAGGCCTATCTTGTGGGGGCGTTTGATTTGTTCTCTGGGTTATATATTGCTCTCTTTGAGGCTTCTCTGAGCTCCTCAGTAGTGGCAAAGGCAGCCTGCCGTGATATGTGGGGCCCTAAAGATGGCCATCCTTAGCATTGCAGGGTGCATTGGGAGCATCTGATGACCTACAACAGGTTTAGCTTTTGTACAGAACAAGGAAAACAAATCTAAGCATCCACCTCTTTCAACAACAGAAAAGGTTCTATGGCAGTGCTGTACAATGATGTGTGCTGGGCTGTTGAAGTAGACTGTATGCTAGGCATTTTCTAATCTTCCCTTTATTCATGCTAGCAAGATTAATGCATGAGCTGTTCCACTGTAGAATGATGTACAGTTCATTGTGTGGCAAATTGAGATGAAGACCTGATTTTGTGTAAAGCCCAAGTTATTGTTTACAAAGTGAGGAGTAGGGAAATGAGTAGTTAAAATAACTGTTTGTCCCTGCAGACTGCTTCAGCAAGCACTCAGTCTTTTCCTCTTGTATGTAAGATTTGACAGTGAATGGGTTTGAACTGGTGGTAGCTGCTGGATGACCAAAAAAACTGCCAAAATCTGATGGTACCTCTTACCTGCAGCTGTCAGTAGCTGACTCCAATTTTACTGGTGGGACTGTGTCAAGCATAGGAATTCCACAAAGATCAGGGTTTGTCATATTTCTTCAAGTCTAATGTGCAACATTACCAACAAACCCAGCCAAGGAAAAAAACAGGTGAACAGATAGCTAAATGGTGTTTACATTATTTTTATGATGGGCTTTATCTGACTTGTCAGACACCCACTTTATATTTTA
Source organism: Athene cunicularia (assembly GCF_003259725.1). Taxonomy (NCBI): domain Eukaryota; kingdom Metazoa; phylum Chordata; class Aves; order Strigiformes; family Strigidae; genus Athene; species Athene cunicularia. The sequence continues at coordinate 20,559,740 of NW_020799109.1, read as the reverse complement.
CAGGCGTGTCTCCCAGCCTTCAAGAATGCAGATTTATGATTTTGAAAATATTTTACCTAAGCTGAGAGCATTTAACATTTCATAATTGGGTTAGAGGGTTGTACATCTCACCCAGTCCGATCTGAAGGAAAAGTGAAACATTTCAATTTGTCATGTATAGACCATGAAAATGTGAAGGTTGACTAATGATAATATATAAAACATGAGAAATGTAAACCAATCCAGTCTCATAATATATGTGCTTGTTTGGTAATTTCTTGGTGGTAAGGAGTGTGTTTATACAGCACTGAAGTTAAAATATCAGAATATCACACAGACAGCATGATGATTTTGAACACTGAACTCTTTTATAACTCATTTGAAATGAACCTGTCAGTCATCATTAATGGTCTGTGAAACCCTATCCCAAGCTGGTGCCAAGTCTTTCCCACAGAGCAGTTATATCATGATAAGCTCTGCTGTGTTCACAGTAAATCAGGGAGTTTCACAATGAAGTTACATGATAAGCTTTGCTGTATTGCACAGTAAATCACTGTGTTAAACAATTACACAATGATCCTCCTTAGTTTTTTCTTCATGGGAGCATCTCTCAGTAATAGATAGAAGTCAATATGAATATTTTCCTCCCCTTCTACCACCTACTTCAAATGCAATTTATGGATACTTCTTGAGGTGGGGGGGGGAAGACCACTGTGTTAGCCTTGTATGCCTGCATGTATGATATGAAATAATAAAACACGTGGGGACAGCACACAGGAAGCCCATAGAAGTCTGAAGGCATCACTGGGGCTGACTCAGGGTATCCTTGGTTTTCAGTGAAGCTGTACCAGTTTACACTAGCTGAGTGTGGCCTTTTTCTTTTGTCTCATACTAGAACTTCCTATTTATGCAGTGATTTGTATTTCCTTTGCTCTGCCTTGGTTTTCATTGTCCCATTCAATTTTTATTAGTCAGCATTGCTATAAGAAGCATATTCCCTTTTAAACTCTATTTTATTGATTGTTTTGGTTTACAGGACCAGCTCCTCTTATGTGATTTAACCTGCTGCCCCTATTTGACAGTTCCCCACTCAATCAATTTATTCTTTACTCCATGTCAAATCATCAGGTCTTCAGCTTCAGCTGTCTCCCAGACATCTCCACATTGATGTCCCCTTGTCCTCCAGTGCCACAGACTGGGACTCTGCTGCTTGCCTTTCCTCCAGGCTAATGCCCTGTGCCTTTCCCTGCCTGTCTCAGGGGCACAGACTTGTCTTGTGATGCTTGTTTTCACCTTCTCCCTCCCCATGTCTCACTGCTTCCTAGACTTGCATAGCCTATTGCCAAATGCCTCAAACATGCAGTTTGCATTCTCCTTTCTTGGCAGAGCCTCTTAAACTCCCACTACTACAGCCTTTGTGTGCCACTTCAAAAATGTGCACCTTCTAATCTTGACACGATGAAATAATAATAAAGGTTACTGTTGCCATTTCAGTTGGGTCCCTTCAGGTGTGTAAATTGTTGGAGTCATATTGTAGATGTGTCTGCCTTTCAAAGAGCAGGGAGTCGTGTCTGCATTAATGCAGACTCCATAAAGCATCATGCACTGAAAAGGGCTATCATGTACACCAGATCTGCAGGAGCCAAATCCCCAACTGCAGCACATCAGAAAAGCTCCAGTAACATCAAGGGATGTAGCTTGTGTCTGTGCTGGCTGAAGGTCTGGCCTTGAGTGGGGACTGTGTAATGTAAGCAAGGAGATAGCTAATGAGGCCATTTTACTTCTCATGGAAACCCACTGCAGATATAGAAAAGACATGAGAGGATCTTACTGAAAAGAAATGAGAAATCTGGACATGATGCTTTGTGTCTTCAGAGCTACCCTTCACATATGCTTTATTGATGAATACATTGTTAGAAAAATATTGTTGCCCATGAGCTTAGAGCTGCTGCTGTCTTCTAAATCCATGTCATAAGGCATTACCCTGTTAAGTATACATGAGATACGCTGGTGGTAGTCTGTTTTATATAGTGGAAAAGTCAGGAAGGAGCTCACATCTCTGCCAGCTAAGGTTTGTTGCAGTTCCTGAGACAGCAAATTTTGCCATTTCTTTTGTCTCTTCAAAGTCATATTATTGTCTTCTATAGAAAAGTTCAGCTGAGGTGGTTGTGAGGTTAGGAAAGAGGGAAGAGGCGAGAAATGTGGAATATTTTCTAGTCTGCATGCAAGGCAGATCACTTAGTATGCATTGCTACTTTAAAAGACCTCAAGAGGATGTTGCAAAGCTCTGATGTAGTAAGATATGTGCAAAATCAACACTTGCTGCCCTTATTTAAAATGTCATAAAAATGGGATGACTACACTTTCTGCAGGAACAGGCTGTGTAGCCCCCAAGAGGTATGTGTAGGTAGTGTATTATGACCCTTTTCCTGGTACGCATCTGTTATGTGGCCAAAATACAGATTAAATCCTGTTTTGTAGCAAGTGAATATACTGACACATGCTGAAGGATGAGCAGCCTCCAAACATGGCACAGCACATGTGTGTTCGCACTATGTAGGAGAGGTGTCTTTGTGTTGGGATGCAGGAAACCTACAGTTTAGGTTTGTCATTGATGTATGTGTAGGACATGATGGGGGGAACCCAGAAGGCTCTTGGAAAGCTGAAATGTGATGAGGCTGTTAGAACAACTATGCAGCCTGCATGTGAGTCTTCATGTTGCAAGTGACATGTATGTATTGAAACTAGCTTATTAAAGCAGACATTTAGGAGTTAAGAGGCAAATTTACAAAAGGGTTTCATACTTGGGAGCTGGGCCTTTGAAGCTGTTGTTCCTGTCTTTTATAAAAATCAGGAGACATGCTGAAATTGCAAGCTGCCTTGTTATCCCTGGAATCAAATCTTCAAATGAAGAGGAAATCTTTTATTTTTCCTGGAAAAAATGCACTCACTGAGTCTTTTCAGATACGATTTCTATTTGTGACAAACTTTTTCAAGAAAATGAGCAGAAGATAGAACAGCATGCTGCTTCTGATTGTACATTTCTTAATATGCTTTAGAAATATACACACTGGCAACATTTTTACAAGAAAATGCCTCATCTTTCATTAAAGAAAGACTTGTAAAAAAAGCCTTGACTTTCGTATAGCTGTGCATTTCATTAGGCATATTTCATACTTCTCTAAACTCCTAGATGGAAAATAGTCCTGAGTAATATCTGGGAAAGCAAATGGCTTTAAATAGTTCATTTAGGTGGATTTAGCAATTTTGTTGTATATAACCTAAAAAACTTTTCTTAGATCAGCTTTTTCACTTGCCAGAATACAGGTGTGTTTAGTTGCTGAGTGAGATCATGAATAGGAACATTCTCTAAGACACTTTAACAAAACTCAAAATACTTGCTTCCCAAATTATTTTTAATTACTCCAGAGACACTGTACCTAGACACTACCCTGAGCGAGTAAATTAGATTGTTTGGCGCTAATCAAGAAAGCATCTGATTTTATCAGGTTTCTTACAAGCTATTGAGGAGCTGCATGGGCCAAAAAGGAATCGAGTGATCACTAACTCCAAGACAGCTCCAGAAGTGAAGCCCTGGGTATTTTAGTTAAATGTTTTTCCTAAAAGTAATCTTGTAACTTTGATACTCCTTACATGCTACTTCTAGCACAGATTCCTTTGATGCAGAACAAAAGCACTAAGTAAACAGAAAAGCCAAGCCCAAAAAGACTCTCATCAGCAGGCCTTCCAGTGAAACCTTAATGTATTTTCAAGCAAGGATTTCTTACTTCCTTCTCTTATTACCCTTATTTACTCTTCATTTACCCTGATGGTTGAATTAAACCTGTATACAAGTGCTTTTTTCTGACTGCCCTTTAATTTGACAGCATCATGGCCTCAGTGCCCTTCTTTGCCAAATATTGCTTTTTCATAGACACAAGTTAATTCCTGTTGCACAGGAGTGACAAGGTTGAGCACAGTGAAAGCCCAGCCTGCAAACTGCCTCATTTCTTTCCAGCCCCTGAGGAATTTTGAATGTGTCAGTAAGAGCAGATAAAACTATCAGCATGCTCCTTATGTTTTCTTCAGAACACATTTCTCAACCATATCCTAAAACATGGGGTGTTCTTTCATTTTATTTCCTCACTCCTTGCTCTATCCAGTTTCTTTCCACCTTCCCCATTTCTCACCTCCCCTGTAGGAATGCAATGGTGGTATATCTTCACTTAGTCTCCTTGCTGCAGTTTGTTTGCATGGCTGGAAGGAAAGTACACTGTCACTCATGAGCCTTTACACCTGCCAAAGCTAATGAGTTAAGTTTGACCCTCATTCTGGCTGGTTTAGAACTTCACACTCCTAGCACATTTCTAATGTCCCAAAGGAGCATCTGAGGTGTTACTACAAATATTTCTATTAACAAAAAAAAAATTTAATATGGTTTTCTATATATAATAGATACAATTGGATATATTGTTCTATTTCATGTCTAAATTGCATTTTTTTACATTGGATATAGTCATAAAAGTTTCAGTAGCAGTTTTTATAAAGGTACTTCTACACAGCCTGACTTATTTCTTTATGGTGTATGTTCTCATGGTATCCCTGATGGCAACGACTATATCCCTGAGTGATGGTGACTGAGGTGGGATCAGAACTTGGTCCTAAAACTCACTGTTTTGTGACATAACTCAAAATGGTAACAAATGAGAAAAGGAGGTAGGTAGTTGCTCTTAAAGATACTAGGTGATTAGTGGTGGGTGAACATGGTATTTGTAGTCTTATAAGGAAGGCACTCAGAAGACTAGATATGTTTCCCAAAGCTCTTGTCTGGTGGGGAAGGGAGCAATGAGGCTAATAGTGTGTCCTTGGGACCTTCTCCAGGTCCATTTGGATCTGTGGCAGAGGGCACCAGTGCTACCAGCAGCATCTTGCAGAAGTGCTGCTGGTGTCCCCAGCCAGCAGGCTGGATGGTGCTCACTGTGGTGGTTTTCACCTTGGAGGACAGCCCATTATTTTATAAGGAACTTGCAGATTAAGGCCTAGACAACCTAGAGAACCTTTCAAAAGATCCACAAACCTTCTGAGTCAGTGTGTTGTATTTCTCTTAAAGAGCCTTGTCATTAGGCTCAAATTAAAAATGAGCTGTCAGTTTCTATTAATAATTAATGTTGAAATGTTAGCACTTTGAAAGACTGTTTCAAGTGCAACACATTCCATTTAATGCTGAACAGTTTTATATTTACAGTAATTCCACCTTTCATCCCTTAATGTCAACCTCTAAATCTTTAATGCTTTAATCACACTTATTTTGATATCCCAAGTGAGCTATTCTAACCTGTGTTCTCTCCCTTTCGATAAGGTGTGCATTTTATACTGGAAGGTTAGTCAGCAGCACTTGTTAATTATTAAGGAAAACAAAATGCTACTGCTGGAAAATTATGTTTGTTCCCAGCAGTATGTGTTACCTTTAATCTGTACTGACAAGAAGCAAGAGGAATCATAAAATAATCAGAGGAGCCAGGAGAGAGGATTGTTTGTGAAGAACATTACCCAGCAGAAATGTAGACAGCCTTGATTTGATTCCATAAATGAACCTAATTACTAGGTAATGTATTGTTCTATGGAAATAACATATCTGTAAAATATGTAGTTAAAAGAAGGCACTGAATTTGAAAGCAGATGATTTTTGCTTTCGAGTTGTGCTCTCTATAGCATATTCCTGGACAGCACTAACTGACTGAAAGCTTTTGTCTTGTGAATAGACAACACTAAAAAATATCACCCAACCTGCTGCATATGTCTGTGAGCTAAGTTCTTTATTGCAGCCTTCCGATTGTGAATGGGGAGAGAAACAAGCCACCTAAATTTGTTGCAGACTTCTTTTTAAAATTCTTTCTTTGCCTCCCTGTACATATCCCAGGATATAACAAAAATAATTGGAATTTTCTTAACTGCCAGGCAATTAATATTATAGGGACACTAGAAAAAGCACTTAAATGGCTTGCAAAGCAGAGACATTTTTGAACTTGTAGTTATAAAACATAGTGCTCCAGTTTCATAGAATCATAGAATGGTTTGGATTGGAAGGGACCTTAAAGATCTAGTTCCAACTAGTGACCAGGTTGCTCACAGCCCTGTCCAACCCGGCCTTGAACACTGCCAGGGAGGGGGCAGCCACAGCTTCTCTGGGCAACCTGTGCCAGTGTCTCGCCACCCTCACAGGAAAAAATTTCTTTCTTATATCTAATCTAAATCTCCCCTCTTTCAGTTTAAAACCATTATCCCTCATCCCTATACTCCCTGATAGAGCCCCTCCCCATCTTTTCTGTAGCCCCCTTTAGATGATTGAAGGCCACTATAAGGTCTCTCTAGAGCCTTCTCCAGGCTGAACACCCCCAACTCTCTCAGCCTGTCCTCACAGGGGAGGTGCTGCAGTCCCCTGATCATCTTCATGGCCTCCTCTGGACCTCTCAAGCAGCTCCATGTCCTTCTGATTTTGGGGGCCACAGGACTCCAGGTGGGGTCTGAGATGAGCAGAGGGGGAGAATCCCCTCCATTGACCTGCTGGCCACACTTCTCTGGATGCAGCCCAGGATAGAGTTGGATTTCTGGGCTGTGAGCTCCCATTAATGGCTCATAGTCAGTTTTCTGTCCACTATGTCTCCCAAGTCCTTCTCCTTAGGGCTGCTCTCAATCTACTCATCACCCAGCCTGTGTTTGTGTTTGGGATTGCCCTGACCCATGTGCAGGACCCTGTATGTGGCCTTGTTGAACTTCGAGGTTTGCCAAAGCCCGCCTCTCCAGCCTGTTCAGGTCCCCCTGGATGGCACATCCCTTCCCTCCATGTGTTGACGGCACTACACAGCTTGGTGTCATAGGTGATCTTCCTTTTGTTGCTTTGCTTGGGTTTTCCTTACTGTTTCAGGATAACTCCTTGAACTGAGTTGTACATATCATTAATGGTATTTGTAATCAAGTTTACATAATGTTAATAAATAAGAGGGATAATAAACTATAATACTGTTTAATCACTGGGATCAGTAGAAATGTTCTACTTTGGCAGATTCATGTGCTCTGATGTATTGCTACTGATTTATGTTATGAATTTGTTCTTCAGGCACACATTTTATGGGATAGATGCTTAAAACCAACTCCATTATTCCTATCTGTTTCCAACAGCGTTGCTGTACAGAGAAGTTGGATAGGCTTCTCCCTGTAACAGACAACTCAGCTTGCCATTTCCTCTGAAGAGAAGGTATGGTGCTGGGGAGGCACCATGCCTCTGGGCCCCCAGATTGACAGGCTCCATAAATCTGTTCTTGTATGGGACCATATCTTGATTGTGTATCTATAAGTGTGAAGATATCCATCCTTAATTTAAATGCTAACCATACTTCTTTAATAATGAGTGCTATTTCTTCTATTTGACTGCACCCTGAAACATGTACTCCATCTTGTTTGTGGGCAAGTTTCTCATAGGCATGCTTGAAAAGCTGTGGCTTTGCGTTGATAGCTAAGAGTTCAAACACACTGTGCAACTCACAGCAAATAGTGCCTTACTGCCTGAATATCTGTTTGAAATTGGGACTGTTAGACTGAGACACTCAAAAATAATCTCCTTCCTGTTTGGCCTGGCCATTCTCACCCAGGCAAGCAGTGCTGTTAGGTAGTATTTTGCACCCATTTCACTGTGCTAGTGAAAGTATGATGCGCAAAGTGGTGAAGTATTAAGACTATGATCAATTCTAAAAGCATTTCCACCTCAGATGCCTGTATTTCAGTGAGACTAAACTGGAGTAAAAGTTAGGATTTTTCTCAGTCTCTGAACTTTTTCTTGTAGTATCTCAGCAATATTGTCTGCTGCTTTTATCAGGCTCCCATCAACTGGGCTTTTTTTCTAATTACATGAGGAGTGGATGAAGTCCTATTAAGTTGTCTGACTAGAAAAAGAATTATGGCACTGATACTTCTAATCCTCACTGGCTTGTAAAAAAGGCATTCAGAGTTTACTGAACCTCCACCTTGCACATCAAAAAAGAAATAGAAAAATTCCTGCTGCTATGTTATCATGCAAGCATCCAATTCTGTTCTTCCATACTGTGGAGACATGCACAACATGCAGGAAAGTGTTAAAAAAATATAAGTTGCCCAACAGGACAAAACAAATGGACATATGTATCATATGTACATCGTTCATTATAAACATGATTAGTGTGATATATAATAGATGTGGTGTTAAAGCACAATGGGTTCTTCAAAGTTTACAAGTTTGTTATGAATTGATTTATTCATGAAATGCTTTGTTTCTATGACAACTTTATTGGTTTGCCTGTGGTCTAAATACATATAGGCATGGCAGGAATTCCACAGTACAAAACAAATTACACGCTACCACCTGAATGGCTTGATGCCTTCAGGGAATGTACAGAAATAGTCCACAATGAGAGCAGAAATCACCATACAGTGTGCCAGTATGAGAAGGCTGGCTTAATAAAGAAAAATGCTTAAAGGTCCTCCACGGCTTCCAACTCTGCAATAAAAGGGAAAGATGGAAATGAAGAAAGGAATCTGGTAGAAAAACATAAAAGGGACCCAAACTCCAATTGCAGAGATACTAGTGTATTCAAGAAAAAGCCACTGATCAAACACCAGTGCTCTCCCACAAATAATAGAGCTTGCAAGAAGCTATTAATATTCATAACAGATCTAGAGCTACAAAAGAAACTGGAGAGCTATTGTTTAGTAAGAAATTAGTGTGAAAGTATAGGGCATTAGTTGATAAAAGGATAGGGAGGCTTGCTGGTACAACACAAAATGGGATCAGAGAAAAAAGTCAGTAAGTGGATCAAATAACAAAAGGACAAACTCTAAAATACAAGAGCAATAATTAAGACAGGCTGAGAAGATGACAACTGTTATGAAGGTCTGAGACCTAAACAGGAGAATAAAGCTTTTTAAAGTATGGAAAATGCAAGTTATATAGCATGGCTTCTATGACTGACACCCCCACCCCATCCCCTGACATATGGCTTTCTCCAAAACAATATCCTAAACTATGGTAAAATGATGGTGTTTTGGCTGCTTCTGTCCTGTGTTACAAAACTCTGGGAAATGACAAGCAAGACCAGGCGAGTCTTGTGAAGCAGGCTCTCCTGCTCCATCACCCAAAATCTATATGCTTTTCAAAACGATACACATCAGAAGAAGCAGCAAGCACACTTCCATTACAAAAACAAGTTTTCTGATATTTTTAAATTTAAACAAAGCTGCATAGCATTCCAGATCACTTTTAGAAAATTGGTATGAGAATTTCAAAGGGAGGAAGGATCACTGCTCATCCTCTGCCTAGCCTGAAAGCCAGTATGCAAGCACCTTAAATTAGAGCAAAACAGGGCAAAATGCAAGTTCTTGATAAGCACAGAGTGCTCCACCAGCTCTTCTGCCTCTGAGGGGCCTGTACTGTGATGGAGGTAACAGTATCTTTCAATGCTCACTTGGCTCAGACCAGGTTTGTGCCTTATTTGGCTATTGGGATGTTCACTGCAGTGCTATAGATCTCGCCTCCAATCACGGAGTGTATGGAACCTGGTGGTGGGACAGGTAGATTTTGCAGCACTATGGGTTTATTAGGGGTTTACATTGCCTCTCTTCCATGGCAGTGAAACCAGACTGCAAAGCTAATGGGGTTCAGTCATAAGATTTGGCTCAATAATAAGATGGTGCCTTAGTCAAATAACTCTCACTTATTAACTATATAAACTTGATCACCTGCTCTGTAAGGTGATCAGGCTTATACCAACAGGAACTGCATGAGCCAGGGCCCTGAGTCCAGAAAGAGGGAGGAGAAAACAGAGGTAGTGAAATGTAAAGCTGCACATGACTTTGTGCTGGATGGGCATGCAGTGTGCATACTTCACTGTCACTCTGTAAGTGCCTAAGCCATTTGACTAATTTGACATGGAAGCACTAATAAAATAAAAAGCTTCTCCAATTAGTGCATACTCTCTATTATTTCTGACTTGTGTTCTGACCCAGTCCCTTCCATACTCCTAATTGCCTGTGCTGTATTAAGTGACATCGCCTTCGATGCACTTTTGAGATGTGATCTCCTGCAAGAGGAGAGAATTATCTGTATCAGCCTCCATGATTGATCTGAAATGACTCTTTTACTTCAGCTGGTCAAACTGCATGTTTACAAACTATGGAATATTTACAGTGATGGACTTCAGGGGGAGGGAGTGGTCACCTCTTCGGGCAGTGGGCCTTATCCTCAGCTGGGAATCCTTTTTTATCATGCTTTCTTCAAAGCTGTTCATACTACCAGTGGAACATCAAACCTCTAGTAGTTATTAATAATAAAGCCGTACTTAGAAATCAAGAAAACCTAGAAGTCATCTTTACCCTTTGGCGGTTTTTTTTGTGTTGGGTATAAGCCTTGGGAGAGAAAAGAGAGTTGACATCAGTCAAATAGCTCCTGACTGCATCAGTCCTTTGGAGTCTGAAAAAATGCTGAAATAAAGCTTGCTGGTGTGCTGAAAGAAAAGAGGAGTTTGTTTTAATTTTGGTCTCGATTTCTAGACACTGAGTCTTATGCCTGTGGAAAGAGCAGCTGCCCTTTCAGGATTCAGTCTGGATATAAAATGTATTGGAGAATCTCTTTCTGGTTATTCTTATAATTTTTCTTACCTGTTTAACCCTTATATGGTACAAATAATGCATTTTTAATTCAGCTTTTGTTTTAAGAAAGCACATAGTCTGGAGAGTGGGACAGGGTATCCCTCAAATCTGACTTAAGCTAAGACAGGGAGCCAAAAGTAGTCCTAAACCTCCCTTAATGGACTGGTGGAAACTCCACTCAGCACTTCTGAAATATCCGATGGCTTTTGAGCACTCTTCCCAAGAAATCCAGCAAAGAAGGACTGCTGCTGAAAGTCAGCTGGGTAAGGATGCTGCTTTGTGCTAGATACTTGGCTGCCAGAGCAACCACAGGAGCTGAGGTACCTGGCCAGAAGCCATCTGGTGCGGGCATTGGGAAAATGGGCACCCCAGCAGAGTGAATACTACTTGGCTGTTTTGTTACAATTCTTTGCATATCCCCTACCCATTTTCAGGAACTGGGAGACCTGTGAAGCATGCATCACAGGGAGTGGTAGATCTTGCAGCATCCAGGTATGGTTAGGGTTCACATCTGGTACCATCAAAAACTTTCTGGTCATACCACATCAGCCCAACTTCTGATATATCTAGCACATGTGTTTCAGTAAAGAGTGGCTTTTGACAGACCCACTGGCATTGGAATCACATACAGCTTTCAGAAGTGCCCATTCCTTCCCTCATAAATGCTTCTAGGGCCCTTTCACCTGTTGTCTGAGCTACACAGGAAAATGTCATAGTTTATCCCATAACTAACCACAATACTTAATTATTTAATGATGGCTATAAACCAAGCATAACAAAGGGAAAACTGTTCTGAACTTTCTTGACACTGTATTCGGCAAATACGTGCTCTTTATCTGACATGCCATCATTTACTCTCTCAGCCCTCAGAACAGCGGGATTGCTGAACTATCGATATATTAGAAGAAAAATCATAGACGAGGACAGTAAATTCTGACATTTTGAAAATAATGGTGTAGTTCATCTGATGTACTGCAAGCCTAATACTCAATGCAGTCTGGAGGGAAGAACCTAATACACCTTTTAAGATATCTGCATTTCAGTCAAGATTGTGTGATGTCCTATATATGTATATGTAAGGATATGTCGTATATGATCTGATGTGATAAGCTTATGCAGACAGTACTTTACACGCACATTCAAATGCTCAATAAAAACGCCTCTATTCACTGCCTCTGGGTTTGGGCTTGTGTACGTGCATGTGTGTGCATATACATGCATACAGTGGGGTTATGAACAGATACCCTTTTTCATTAAGCAAGTGACATTTTCATGCTGGTGCAGCATCTATCTATCTTCTTTCTGGCAAAGCTGTGTGCCTTTCAGTCAGCATCTGAGTAAAGATCAATGAGAGAAAGCTTTTTGAAGGTGCTTTCAGGTCCTGTGGCAAGGGAGATGATCAGAAAGCTGCCATAAGCTTCGGACTCGCTTGACAAATGAGAAACTGTTTTGGCGCTCTGTAAACTGCTGTCACATCAGTTAGAAACACTAATTAGAACTACTTTGCTATTGAAAGTGTCCAGTGCATTAAATACCACTTCTGCTTATTGCAATTAGCTAATCCATTGACTCACACTTCATACCATGAGACTATCAAAGATGGAAATGCATAAGGGATTACTTAATAATTTATGAGGGAAATTAGAACTGAATGGCAAATAGCTTTTGCCTGCTACCCTTTGACCTTTCATTCCTTGCAGAGAATGAAGCTCACATGAGAAATGTACTCATCCTCAGTTTTGTCTAGCTGGAGAAGAGTCAACAACCCAAGATGCACAAGTAAGCAAACATAAGCTTATGTCGTCTTTTAGTCAGAGTGATGTGGGTAGCTTCTGAGAAGATATTGGTCACTGTGGTACCACGCAGTCTGTAAAGCGAGATAAGTTCATGCTCTCGCTGTACTGTTCTCCAAAATGGCTCTTATTGTTGATAAACCAACAAGACTCTGTTAAATAATCTATACCATGTGAGGTTCAGAAGAGGTGGCGATGATTTTTAATGCCATTTCCTTTCTTCACAGGGCAAACTTGTAGATGATAATCTAGTAAAAAAAGTGAAATTGAAAAGACTGAGACACCTTCATATTTTTGTTTTAAAGTTTGTGACTCTGTAATATTTCAACATGCCTTAGGAATAAGAAAAAGGAAGCAAAAAGCTTCTCATGACATAACAGTTGGGACATTTTTCTGTCTTTTAAGGATACTGTGACTCTACGTTGTACACAGATGTTTTTAGCTGAGAGGGAAGAAAAATATATCACACTGAATAGCTGGCTTGCAATCTAGAACACAACATAAAGTCATAAGGCTGCATTCCTCACCCTGCTTTTGTTACTTTGGTCTAGGCAGTTATTCTTTCTGCTCAAATTCCCACTGATTATGTTAGTCCTTAGTTTAGTTGCCAGGGTGTTAAGGAAGATCAGGATTTGTAATTTGTTGTTTTAAATATAAGATAGCAATCTTACCACCACTCATACTTTTCAAGAGCTGGAATGATTTTTTCCTTAAGTGATTTCTTAAAGTGCTTTTTTTTTGTTCCTTGAGACCAATTTGAAGAGTGCCTGTGTTCTGTTCTTCAAACATTAGTGAGATCTAACTGTAATGCACGTTTTTTTCTAAAAGTGTTCATTTAAAGAAGCAGACAGGAAACATAACGCAGCTATGGGGCAGTTTAATCTAAAAGCTCCTAACAAGGACCACCTTCAATGATCTGATTCCAAGTATATGAAATCTTACTGTTTTCAAATTCCTTTGTATGCCCGGTCAGTGATCAATTAAGAATATTCATTGTCTGCCTGAAGTCCTACATCTCACCAGACTGCTCCATACAGAAATGCTTGTTTAAAACAAAAAGTACTATTTCATTTTGAAAATCTTTAAATGATAGCAAGATAAAATATTATTAACAGAGTCATAAACATACATACACTCACCTAAACGCGAGTATAAATTACAATATGAAATGGTTTGGTTCTTTGAATATATTTACAGGTTTGGTTTTATTTTTAGGAAAGAAAAGTCTCGGAAGAGCAGATTGGAATTGCAAGATCTCAAACCATACACTGAGCCTTCTCAGTCTACTAACACCAGAGGCCAAACTAGTGTCCTCATATTTGTGCCTTTCAGTTTTGATGCCTGTAACTGGGAGAAGGGAGAAAACTGGTTTGTTTTTCAAATGCCTCTAAAAAAAATCCAAAGATGATGCAGCGGAAAATAGCATGACATGCAGAGATGTCTGAGGCCTGTTTGGAGCAGATCAGCTCTTTGGTCGCTGGGGCAACCTGCACATGCTTCTTTGAGTGGCTCTGCTCTTCTGGCTGCCATAGCAGGAATGCAACAGAGACATTCATTTTTCCAGAAACTCACTGCAATGTTGAGATTTTCTGGCCATTATGGAGGTACAAGCCCATACAGAAACTATGGAAAACTTTTGATGTTCAGCTCTGACTCCAACACTGCTACCACTGTAGCTGCTATTGCCAGTGGAGCCAAAGGGCAACGCCTGGGTGGGAGGTGTGGAGGCTGTATGTATGTCGCATCTTGAGTCTGTGCTTTCCTTCATTTCTAATTGTCTGCTGCCTTCTTTCAAGACTGGTAACCACAGACCAGAGGGAAAAAGGTTCTTTTTAAGCATGATGAAATTTAACTTGTAATTGCTGTTTCTACAGCAGCCAACTGAGAGGTAAGAGCATAGCTTTACCAAGCAGCTCCTAATCTCTAGGGTTTACGGATGACGAAAATGAGCAGGAAATCAGGGCTGTGGTGGCCTGGCTGTGGTGCAAGTGCAACACACACTCACAGATACCCACACTGAGGATACAAAATTCCTAGCAAATTTTGCATTGCCTGCACAACTTTGAAAATCCTCACGGTCTGATGTTTGTGTCAGGTTTCACCTAGTATTAGTCAGACCCTGTATCGTATTTAATGTCAGTTTTGGTATCCATCTGTTTGAGACAGGGTGTCACAATATATTCCACTGCTGGCAAGTTTCGACAGAGAAGCAGTAACTTATGCATTGACTGTTTCCCATGAGGTTTCATGTTCCTGTAAAATCAGCCATTTAGAAAAAAAATGCAGTATTAGTTTAACTTGCTATTTCACATGAAACTGCTAAGGCAACCCCTGTAAAAAAACAGCACTTCTTCAGATGTCCAGTGCTGTATGACATGCATTACAATGCTGCTCTTTTCTATGACAGTGTTTTAACAGCCAATACTAATTTAGGTTTTTCCTTCGTTTAAAGCCCCTCTGTGCTGGCTGGCCAAAATTCTTCAGTTCTAAGGAGGGATCCGATTTTCCTATACCGCACAAAGCAGAAAGCATGCTGTCATGTGCCTGGTACCTATTGAAAGGCTGCCCTCACAAGAAAGGTGCCGTATGAAAGAGTTCACCCCCTGTTCAGCCTTTTGCTCTTCAGAAGTGGCAAATGCTCCCAGCCCCGAACACAGGGGTGCATGGAGTGCTCTCTCCCCTGAGCTTGTTCTACTGCCTGTTGTTTGTTGGTGATGCAGGTGCAACATGGTGGCTGCTGAAGGCTGAATTTTAAACATATTTGTGTTTGTAAAGACTATTGATTCAGAGTTGCTCCAGCACAAGTGTAGTATTTTCTATACTAGAGCATCTGTAATGTTATTCAAATTCACATGCATTTTTCAGAATGATCCCAGAGCAAATCCTTAAACACATACCACACATAGTTACAAAGTACTATAAAAAGGGTTTGTTATTGTCATTCTGTTCACTGACTACTTTTCTGCTTTTGTGTGATCCACAAGTATGTAAATGAAATACTGGTAATATCTTCTTTGTTCAATCCTAAAGAAAACCTGAAAAGGGCAGTTATAAATGTAGATTTAGATAATTTCTTTTTCATGATACCAGAGACTTTTATTTTGTACTGCTTTAAGCATTTCTGGTGCCTGTTTTTTTGGGTAGAAGAGTTCTAGCTCACTAGGTAAAGTTTGGCCTCCTCTGTAGCAGGAGGTTTACCTGCCAAATCTCTCAGGGATTCCTTTCCCACCTGCTACTGATTTTAACATGCCCTTCACCAGAGAGGCATTAAAACTTCCACAAGTGACTTCTGTCTGTGGAGTAAAGTATAACCAAGTCCCAGGGCTGACGTAGGGAGGGTTGAGCTGTGGCCATGCAGGTTTGTGCCTGATGGGGGGGTGTCTGGGTGGGCTTTGTACCTTCCCCCTGTTAAGGGGGCAGGATGTAGTTGGGTGTGGGGCCCTCTCCAGTGCAAGTTCCCCTCCTGACTGCCCTCAGGTCTTGCGATGGGGTGCTGCTGGGGCTCCCACCCCTCCTTGTGCCCCAGCAGCCAGTGGCATTTGGCTGCTCTTGGTGCCAAGAAGATGTAACTGTGCAGTAAGGTTATATTTTTACTCTAGTAGAAAATAGTTAATATTTGTTTCATTTAAGTAATGTATATATTAAAACTCCCAACGGAAGCATGTGTGGCTACGACAGTCCAGTTGAATTCAGCTGGCCTAGAAGGCAAAGGCTGTTCCTAAATTAGGAGTGGACCCAGAGGTAAGTCGCTCTCTGCTCTGAATTAGTGGGGCAGCCAAAATTTTTTATCAGCTTTCCTTGCCTGAGAAATGCTCTTGTGTTCACAAGTCTGCCTAGACTTAGTCCCTTAAAACTTCTGTAGATGGAAAAAATTCAGCGAATATTTTAAAATGGTATTTGAAAATAAATATGGGGTATATAAAAATACTCAATAAGCAGCTGAGCAGGAGAAAACTATAAGAAAAGTTGCTATTGTGTGAAGATATATAGTTGCAACAATAGACTGATATCCAATAATTTACTCCCTCTAAGTTCTAAAAACCAGATGACTGCAAAGTGTTTGCTAAACCATTCTTTTTCATCTGACATGTGGTTGGATTATGTGAACTGACTCACCATTTAAATGGGGCTACTGAGATTGGTGTGTTATTGATTCAGACAGTCCTTGACCTCAGGGATAACACTTGCTGTAACAGAGGAAACTGGCTTTTAGGCTAGAATTCTCCATCTCTTTCTGCATCTGTTATTTGACAATACTGAAAACAAAAAGATTAAGAAAGCAAAGCATGAGTTAATACCAGCAAAGTCAAGCAGCTTTTCCTAGGCTGCTTGTTCTGATGAAATAGTGCTGGTGCTTTCCAGAAGAAAAATCCAGGCATGCCAAGGCTTTAGTCCTTTGGATTCAAATTTTCACCCAAGCTGCTCTGTGTGTGTGTGTATATGTGCATACAAACATATGCGTATCTCAAAGCCATCTTTTATTTCATTGGGATTGGGTTTTTGTATTTTTAGACTTACACTCAGGGTGACCTCCAGATGCAAAATATTTGAAGTATCACACTCACATTTTTCTTCAGGGTAGACACAGGATTCCCATGAAATAATATCAGGTTTGCATCTGTATGATAAACTAAAAGTGCAACCTGGGTTAGCCTCACCCCTGTAAGGACCACTGCAGCTGAGCAAGGAGCAGGCCTGTAGCACAGGCACTCATGGTGCACACCCCATACTAGCCTTGGGTAGATGCTTTGACCAGTCTTTGCTGATGACTGTGACAACCTTTGCGCTATGCTTTGATGTAGCCCAGCTGCTGTAGACATGTGGTTGCCTACCATGCTCAGTCATATCTTCATTTTGCTCAGTAGCCCTACTGAGCGGGAAGCCTGCAGTAAAACTCATCCATGCAGAGACTGCCCTCAAGCCTAAAATAGGATTTTAGTCTCCTTGGGCTCCCTGCAGAGTCAGCCGAGAGATGCAAGCTCTCCTGCAAGGCAATTTAGAGCAGGTACCTATGGAAAGAGCCTTCTCTGTTCACTACATGCTAGGGAGACCAAGTATCCCCAAAATGGCACTTGCATTAAGTGACTGATGGCACTGCGAGTATCCACTTCATCCCATCCACAGAGCAATGAGCACTGTTGGTTTTTAATGTCACTGGTGTCCTCTGCAAAAAGCAGAGCTGTGTTGTTGCCAGGGAAGGGGACGTGGAGAAAAAGTCTCTCTGTGCAAAGCATCAGGGAAGGATGGTAGCAGCCTGGGCTGTGAGGCTCCGAGAATAAGACTGGTGAGCACAACAGCTTCTGGACCCTGCACACAGCAGAGTAAATGAAGGAGGGAGAGTGTGTTGTGTGTGGTGGGGTTTTTCCTCTCCAGTCCTTGTGCAGAACACATGTTCTGTGTGTCACTGAGCAGGGAATTATGACTAGGATGTGCAGGAGAAAGCAGGGGTTGCCTGGGATATATGGGATTATTATGAAATTTGGATGCTTCGGGTTTCTCTGGATATCTCGAGAAGGACTTTGTCCAGAATTTGTAAAAGACAAAGAAAGCTTTCTGTTCAAGAAAGCTACCAGTGGACATTTGCCAGGCTGTCTTCAGGACCTTTTCTTTGCAGAGAAACCCCAAAATAACAAATGAGTAACACAGCAGACTGTTGATCCAGTCTTAAATTAACTTAAAACTTGCACTTGTTTTTTTTTTTAAGGATATCATCCCTAGGCCTGTCTAGTCCAAGCACTGTGTGTACCTTCTCAACCTGTCATTCATCAAATTCCTAACAGTTATCAATCTCCAGACATTAAGCAGGTAGCCTGGCACTTGCCCAACAGGTACTGCATGATGCTGCAGCTGTTGAACAAGTACTTTATCAAAAATGATTTTCTGGCTTTTTGTCAGCTATTTCAAATCCCAGGTTGCAAATCAGTTGCTTCCTTTCTAGTTATATGGAAACAAAATGAGATGCACCTGAATGCTTTTAAAAACAATTACTTCTAATACTATTTACCAATTCAAACATCCACCCATGCTCAGTCCTTCCTCTGTAGACTAACACTCACTCCTTTCTTACTCTTTCATATGCAAACACTATGTATATGTTATAATCACTGCGCATAAGTCAGATAAAAGCAAAGTCTGATGTATTAACAATGAAAATGTTCTTCTGAATAAAAACATGGATTACCATGGGATTTTTTCTAGGATTATACTATATTCAATATGATTAACAGCCTCAGAATTTGTCTCTGAAAGACTTATTCTTCTAATCAAAGTGAACATTCCATTTTTCTATGCCCGTTTCCTAAGCAAGTTGAAGAATATGTATAGCTTTTCCTAGGCACAAAATTTCACTAAAATCATTTGGGGAAAGGGCAATTGGCAATGTCTTATGGCTTATCTTCCTGGAGTCTCACCATTGCTATTGAAACAAGATGCAGAGGGGTCTTTGGCAGCCTGAAATCTCTCCCTGTGAATGGTATTGTGAAAAGAAATCCCTTTGGTGGGGGAGTATTTGCATTGAGAGGGCTGATGTGGGCTCTCCTTGCAGAACAGCAGCTGCTCTGTTCATGCTACATGACTGGTAGGTTCCACGGTGGGAAGGAGTTGAGCATGGAGCTGTGTGTATACTGGGCTTTGGAGATATTTCCCTTGCAGTTTCAGACAGCTCCAAGCCATCTGCTGACCTTTTGACGGTTTCCTAAAGCTGTGAGTCAGTATTGGTGTTAGACACTGATAGTATTGAATGGGTTACATTACATTTCATTTGCTTTTACATGTTTAGATGATGGTCCACTAGTGCCAAATGGTGGCGGCCAAAAAAGTTTATCAAAAATGAGTCTGATGTGGATGCAAAGAAATGCTATGTGCACAGAAATGTAACTTTCCTCTCAAGATCCAGAAATGTGTCACTGAACTACTGATAGGTCATACAACAGGCCTGTCCATGGCCAAAAAAACCCGCAATGGTCATGTCCTGCTGAGATTTGTAACTCAAGGTACAGTCAGACAGCACATCTTGAGTGTGTTTTTTCTAGCAGTGAAAGAAATCTGATAAAGTCTTCACAACTATTTCTAGATACATCAAGATAGCATAAAATAGTAGTGCACAGATCATAAGTCGTATTGATGGTGAATCCATGTTGACAGAGAAATGCTTTCACTTCAGGTTCTTGAAGAACCTAATTTCCTATGAGCTAGACTATTTTTTCATAAATTGTGGACAACAACTAAGATGAGTTTAGTCTTTGTCTTTGTTGCTGAATGCAGCAAGCTGATCTGTGAGTAATGGAGCAAACAGAGCAATCTGTTCCAGAGCCTCTGTGAAATTTTCCATTGTTTGGGGAACGAATCAGTCCATTCTCTGCATGAAAGGGAAAGTCACGCTTAGGAACTTGATTTGTTGCAATGATCTTCTTTAATGCATTGCACTACTAGTGACATTCTCGCTGATATTGGGGTCCTTTGTGTGCTTTGTATCGGTTTTATTTTCTTGCCAGGAAATTGAAACACCTATATATGTAACAAAGTCAATCTTTGATTCTTTCTAGGCCAGAAGTGTGCTTGCTAACATGCTTCAGATCACAGACTGCATTCACAATGGCACAGAACCAAGGTATGAAAAGTTTGCTAACTATTTTACCCCATCTTCCTATTGCAGTGTTAAGTTTTGTATTAAAATTGACTCTTAGTTATATAGGGCATGAAGAGTCTTGTTGAGCTCAGAGCAGCGTTTAGGGCATGGTTTCCACCACACTCCTGTGGTTGCTGGGCTGGAGCTGGTTAGATGCTTTCTTTAAACTAAGACAGGACCAAGAAAAATCTAACTTGTGAGTTCATGTGATTTGATCAGGACTAACCTGAATGCCCCCTCCTCCCTAAGAAGAAAGATCTAGTTTTACAGGGAATTCCTATCTGGACAATGTAATTCTAAAGTAGGCATCTGTATCAAAAGAACTTTAACCACGAGAAAGACATTGGAGACAGAATTGAAAAGTAAAAGAGAGGAAGAGGGAAAGGAGTGAAGAGGAGATGTTTACCCATAAAGGCGCTTCTGTCTACAAGGATGAGGAAATGAAGAATGCTGGAATTTCCCTTCTAATAAAGATGAGGAGCAGGTTTTCCCTTTCTTTGTTAAAAGGAATATATCACATATATAAAAGGTCATTCACTATTGTCAGGTGTTACTGTAGCTGCTGGATAGGCAGTGAGCAAGAGCTCATTCCTCTAAATGCCTCAGGACCTTGAAAAGGGCATGTGAAGAGGGGCTATAGCTGTCTGTCTCTGCAGATGTGTGGCTGGGAGACAGCCAGCCATGGACAGTGGTGGTATGGAAAAGGTGATAGATATGCCACCATTCTTCATTGTCCAGCAACATGGATCACTACAGGATCAGAGATGAAGGCCTTGCTTGGTTCAGGGGTTGGCACTGAGACTGCATTTTTTTCCCCTCTTTTTTTCCCTTACTGTTGACATACTGGTCTCTTCTCAGCTCAGGAAAAACCTAATCAAATAACTTCTCTTCCCATGGCAGTGTCCTTGAAGGATGTGAAGACATGGCAGGTCCAACAGCTGT
Source organism: Athene cunicularia (assembly GCF_003259725.1). Taxonomy (NCBI): domain Eukaryota; kingdom Metazoa; phylum Chordata; class Aves; order Strigiformes; family Strigidae; genus Athene; species Athene cunicularia. The sequence continues at coordinate 20,538,722 of NW_020799109.1, read as the reverse complement.
CCTTGTACCATTATCTCAGCTTCCCTCTAGAGTCAGCAGATGTGCAGTCACCAGTGCTCAGCTCAAAGCTTCCATGGCTTTGCCATTCTGGGAGATTTCTAGCGTGGTCAGACTTAGCTGGATGTAGGTGAATCCCAGAGTCAGGGTTTCATACCTGCTCTGTGGCTTGGGGAGAAAAGCATGAAGTCTCGGCCTAGTGGCTGAGAAACAGCAGTGTAAAGAAAATGAAAAACATGTTTTCTTTAAGATTGCTTATGAACCTTAGCAGTTTAAGGGCAAACTCATTCTGGTTTAAGGCCAGCCTCATTATGTTTGGGATCTTAAGTGTTTGCAGTGTGGTGTGCCTATCAGCCCCGAGCAGCAAGCCAGGTCTAGCTGGGATGGCAGGACACCTGCGACTCTCCCAAGCTGTCCTTATGTTGCACCTTCTGCACATTATGGAGCATTTCTGTTTGCCAAGTTCTGCAGAAATGACCTGGTCTTCCAGTGACCAGAGACCTGCAGCTTCCTGCATCTCGCCCATTAATAACCCATTAGGTACCTCCATTGGCAGGGGCCAAAGGGACTTACTCAAGGCCTCCCAGTACCTCAGGAGCTATACAGAGTTGGTGCAGGGTCACTGGTGTAAATCCCAGGTATCCTCTGGAGGCTGAAAATGCCTCAAGGTGCCACAGAGTCTAATTCCTCTCATCAGCTTAAAAAGAGGCTGGGAAATGCTGATGAGAAGTTGCAGCTGCTGGGAAGGGGTATTTTTCTCCCTGATTTTTCTTGTTTTACTTGTTTCTTTGCTTCTCAGAGGTATGTGGGCTCAGTTTACAAGGAGTTAGGACTAGACCAGACTCTTTTTAAAGAAGAGTCTGAAATTCCAGGGAAGGATTTTACCCCTTTTGTCTGCTTTTCTGTAGAAGATGTTCATTAAAAGGAGAGGCTGAGTTTCAGCTTTAGATTTATTACAGAGGTAGCAACCAGCTCTAAAGCTTGACTTTGGATCCTGATTTCCTCTGAAGTCTGTGCGGAAATTCAGATTTAGGCTGGCCTAATGTACTCTGCTCAAATATGTCATGCAGAGTATTTCTGAGTTATACCTGAGCTAAATTACAGCTTTTGGTTGTAATGTTTTGAAGCATGGTCTGTGGGGTGTTTTTTCAGGGGTCATTCAGCAGTGTCTCGCTAAAGAGAAGAGCACTATTGAACTCCTTGGAAAAGCTATGAAATTTCATACACTAGATGCAACCCCAGGAGACTAATCCAGCCCCAAACACTATCACTCTTAGATTTGTGTTTCATTCAAGAAGTCATGAAGCAATCTATTTTGCCAGAAAAAAACATCATTATTTTATCATTATCCTGAATACTTTCTATGAGAACAAAATTTGTCAAAAATGCCTGAGATCTTTGAGAAAGATCTCAATTGTGCACAAAAGCATTACATTGATTGTGAACTTAGCCTTTCTTTGGATTTTTCTGCTTGTCATTTTTACTTAAATACAAATATTAATGAAGACCTAAACGTGCCCTTTTACTGTTGCCTTTTATTTTTGTTTTCTATAAAGATTGCTCATAATCCTACAGCTCTCTTTTTCCACTTTAAAAGGTTCTTGCTTCTTATTGCTGTCAGGATAATGCTGCATCATTCCACCTAACTACCAATAAATAGAAATGCGGAGCCATGACTTCTATTCGAAAGCATGCAGGCTCCTTTGTACTGTTTCTGTATATACGAATATATCTTCCAACTTGTAGCTGTAGTACAATATTTGAATTAAATCATGACTTATTCTTTCTATTAAAGCTGTGTTGTCCTTGCCATTATCCCCTTTTTCAGTAAATGAGTACAATGAAAAATTGATTCTAGCAGTATTGGACTCCAGCAAAATAACAAAAGATGATTGTTACATTATCAGAGTTCTCTCTGCTTCCATAATATAGGAATTGAAAACACCTGTCTTTATCGTCTCAATCAATATTGCACCTGAGTCACATTTTCCTGGAAAACACTTTAAAGGTGTCCACTGTATGTTATTTAGATTTAACAAATGCATTATTCAGGCTGTCTTCATTTATTTTGATTACCTGAGATTGCTCTGCCATCCCTGTGAGTTATATAAAGCCTAATATTAAATGCTACACTAGACTAGTATGTCAGTAACAATATCAGATGACTTCTCTTATGTGAAGCAGTGTGACAAGTGAACAAGTACACTTTGTAAAATGTATGTGGAAAACTTGTGTTCAACAGGGACATCTCATTGCAGGCTTCTCTCTTGCTAAAATGTAGAGCAGAGCAGAGGACTTCAGTTAATGGTTGCTAGAACAGAATGACCTAATTGGAAGCAGATTTGGGAGTGCGACAGTGGACATTAGTCTGCATTTCCAGAAAGGATAAGCCAGTGTCGGGTGCTTAAAACTGTCAGCTGTGCTTTACAGTCATGCTTTTTAATAGTTTTAACAGGGAAATCTTAAGAGCAGCTAATTTACTGCATGTCTCAATAGCAGTCTAAAACTATTGAGCATCTAGTAAGAACAGAGAAATAAGTGAGCAGCTTTAGAGACGAGGCTATCATTTCAACATGTGCATTTGCATATTCCATCTAATGCCCGAAGTCAGATGCCTAAAATTAGTAGATTTATTTGGATGTGTGGAAATAATTGTAATTTGTTTCACAGCAATCAATTTGTGACGCTTTGATTTCCCTTTCTACAGAATTAAATTATTAAGGGGCAAATATGATTTTCAAGATACTTTTTATCATTCCCTTTGCTTGAAGTTTTGTCAAGTTTGACACACCATAACCCAACATTCAGCCATGAGTAATAAATATTTAAAAACCCCAATCAAATAAAAAACAAATAAGAGAAATGCAAAGAAATGAGGGACAACAGGATAGTACCTTGCCAGGAACTGTGACTATAATAGGGGCCTCTTCCCCATATCAACTAATTATCTGCATCATTTCTAGATGGCAAGAGTGGTGTGAGTTAGGAGGTTGTACCCATCAGGCTTTGTATGGGGCGGTGTATGAAGGGCAGGGGCAGGATGAAGGGTTGAACTGTTCTTCAGAGATGACTCCATGGTTCTCAACCCACAGATGTGCTCTCTGGAAAGTCTGGTAAGGCAAACTGCAGCAACCCTATCCCAGTAGAGACAGTGAGGGCTGCTGTGCCAGTACACAGCAAAGGGAATTTGCTCCAAGATTTGAGGCTGGTGACAGTCCTGACTGATGAAATGGGGAGAGGAGGGATGATCGTCTGACTGTTCCAGTTCTCCAACTCCCTAACCAGAGCTCTGCTAGGGCAGAAAGGATATCCTTGGTATTCAGAAGAGGTCTTGCACTACAGCTGAATAAGGAAATGCTCATATTCCACCTGAAGTGTCTGATGATGACACACAGCATCATCACATGCACTGGAGAAAGCAGGAGAAAACAAGCCAAGAGGTTCAAATCTTGGTTTGTACCTGAGGCTGGCTCATGCCAAGCCCAGGGAAACCTCTGTGCTCCCCTGGCTCAGCACAAGCAGCAGGGCCCCTGCCTACATTTCTGCTGCTTTTGGCATGACCACCCATGTTTTTTCCATCCTCTGCCCTCATTTTGTTTCTCTGTTTAAAAACCTTCTTATTTTAGCAGAGGAGAAAAAAATCTGCTTAAAAATTAACTTCAAAGCCCCTAGTCATTGCATAGAAGTATTCCATCTCAATCTTTTTTTAGTCTTAGATTTTTATTTTTTTTTTTCCAGCTGGGCACAGAAGGACTGAACTGAGCAGAGTATTCCTATAGTCATACCCTGAGCTGTACCATGCCTGTATGCAGCTGCTGCTGGAAGCACACTCTGCTGTTGCAGCATGCCCCAGGACAGCCCTGTTTATGCCCAACTGATCCATTGGTGCAGTGTCTTTCCATGATGCTGCAAAGCTGCAGGGTTTAACGAAGCTGGTGAAGGGCCTGGAGAACAGATCCTATGAGGAGCAATTGAAGGAGCTGGAACTGTTCAGTTTGAGGAAGAGAAGGCTGAGGGGAGACCTCATCACTCTCTACAACTACATGAAAGGACATTGTAGAGAGGTTGGTGCTTGTCTCTTCTCACAGGTGATTAGTGACAGAACAAGAGGGAATGGTTTTAAACTGCAACAAGGGAGGTTTAGACTGGACATTAGGAAATAAATTTTCACAGGAAGAGTGGTCAGACAAGTGGAATAGGCTGCCCAGGGAGGTGGTGGAGTCACCATCCCTGGATGTGTTTAAGGGTCGTTTAGATGAGATGCTGGGGGATATGGTGTATGGGAGAATTTTCTAGAGTAGGGATGATGGTTGGACTCAATGATCCCAAGTGTCTTTTCCAACCGGAATAATTCTATAATTCTATCCTGCACTAGCTTCTGCCTTGTTCCTCAAGCCCCAGAGGGATCAATCCTTGCTGTGGCTGCACACATGGTGGCACTGAAATGAGGGGGGAGCAGAAGAACTGGTGTAAGTGCAAAGCTGCTCTACAACTGTCCTGGCCAATTATGGGGATAACTCAACAACATCTGAGGTTTGCTTTGGCTCATATGAGACCCTGAGAGCCAAGGATGCTTATGTCGAATGTTTTGCACCTTCAACTGGCAATATCATTTTTGTGCCTTGGTGAAGGATGGGCTTTCTTGGGAGCTGTGCTCATCTCTGCTGCCAGAACAGCTTTGCTGGTGGCGTTTCAGAGCTTCTACTTCTGATCCCAACCAAAACGAAAGGAAGGAGGAGAACAAGAAATAAGAGGTGATGTGGGAAAAAGTGTCCATCCCTCTGGGTACACAGAAGATATCTCAATTGCGTTTCTTCCTCTGCTCCTGCCGGGAGTGCTCATCAGGCTTTGCCTGCACTGAGGCACCATGGGGTGGTAGGAGGGAGCTTTACACCTGGGTCCATGAGAATCTGCAGTCCCACTGTCTGCAGAAATGAGCTGCAAAGCTGCTGCTCTGCTCCAGGCCTCAATACATTCATATTTCCTTGTAAATATAACTAGCAGGTGAACTAAAAACTGAGCTTATGATAGGATTCTGGCATTCATTAAGGAATTTTGTACCTATTTAAAAAATATATGCAGGAGCATGTTGCTGATTATTTTAAGAACCTATGCAAATTTATTGATTTGCAGTAGGAAAAGCTTGCTGTGATGTGTAAATTAAGCCATTTAAATCATCCTCTTTGGTAACTGAAGCACCAGCTCTGTTTACTCAATGAGTTAATATCCTATTACCTACCATGGTTTTATAGTTGCACTTGTGGTCCTTGATGGCCAAAGAGAGTTAGCTGGCTGCTCCTCTGCTTGTTCTTACCAGTATATAATCCTTCTGATGTCTGGGCTAGGTTTCGGTTGTTGCTATTTTACAGTGGCCCGAAGTGTGCCAGCTGCCTGATTGGCCAGGTAGGAGAGGCCATGGCAACCTTGCATGGGTGATAGGATGCAGCCAGGACAGCGGTGGCCGTGCCAAACTCTGCTGTTAATGTCTACAGGTGCCTTAAATATCTCTCTGCAGGCAGTTTCCACCTAAATACTTCTGCAAAGTGTGATTGGGGATACACTCTGTTTCACTCCCACCCTGAGTCAACAGCGAGTCAGATGCAATTGAAGATTAGACAGACCCTACATTTTTTTCATGTCATTGCACATGAACATTTTGAGTCTGCTTTAAAGATGAACCAAAGGGTGTATTAAAACATAAATCCCGTAGATAGTTATATTAGTTCTCTGGCACACATATGCATTTACAGTCCTTGTATCTGTTACAGCAGAGCTGGGCAATTGCTGCCTGAAGTATGTAGATATCTTGTAAATGCTTGTAGATACACAGGGTTGACATCTGAGGTAGCATAAGAGGTTCCCAGGAATCGCTAAATTGGGCTCTGCCCTACAAAGGCATGCTGCACAAATAACACACCAGATAAATAAGGGCTACTTTAACAGGTGCTCTTAATCAAAAAGTTGAGAATTTTCTCTGGTGGATTGGCTTTTCCCTTCACACGTTTGCTAACATTATACTTTATGCTTTCACCGAATTGTTCTCGAATCTGCTTTTTACCTACAACAGAATAAGAATCATTCAATAATTGAGGGATTATTTGATGCAAAAATAATGTACATATCTATCAAGGCAAAACCACCCTGACTTTTGAAAGCCTTGCATACAATGCATGTAGCATTTGCCCATTTAGAAAACGACAGGCTTTTACAACAGGCCATTGACTGAGCCAGGTGATATTAAGATGAGTAGCTCAAAACCATAACTTGGTCCTTCTAGGCAAAGCTGCATTCTTTCAGGGTAAATACAATGTTCTAAAACTTCCAGATGAAACTGGAAAAAAAATGCAAATGTTAAAATGCATGTTTTAGTTCTCACATTTTACAAATTTAAGAGGTGCTGAATTTTACTGACAGTTTTCTTGGCAGCAAGTGAATTCCAAAGATGCACATGCAAATATTTGTCAAAACTGAATTTTCAATTTTGCATGCATAAGGATTACTCCAGAAGTGCTGGCATACTCACTTGCTCACAGAAGAAAAGTAGTGTCATGTGGCATGTCTGGCCAATCACGGGAAAACTGTGTATTTTTAATTTTACATATTCTGATTAATCCATAGAGTAAGAAAATATAGTGAAAAGAAAGTCACTGAATATATTTGAATAACAAATAAATTCAGGATGGTATGATTGGCTTATATATATTCCCTGAGCAAGAAGAGACAAAATTAATCAAATAAATTATTCATTTTGAATTATTTGTTCAGCTCTGTTTTTACAAGTAGAGGCCTAATGCTGATGTTTGAATTTTGCAGTTTGCTACAAAAGCTCTCATATTGTGTGTCCTATCTTCCTGATAGCCACGCTTTGCTTTGGGTCTGAGCACTGCATTTGCTGTGATGATGTATTTTCTGTGAAAGAGTTGCTAAAAGCAATTAGGTCTTGAGTAGCAGGCACTGAGAGTCCTAACATGCTCATTGACCAAAAGGCATTAGAAATGTAATGTTGTTCATTTCTACTAAATCATTACAACACAAATAGTGCTCGTCTGCCTTGGCCTTTGAGCAGAATTAGATTCGGGTTAGAGTGCATCCGTACACTTACCCTGAGAAGCACTCAGTGTGGCTGTCCTAATTGCACCCCAGATATCTAGACCGTATTTAGATAGAGAATTTAATGGCCCTAGTACCAAAAGTCTGTTAGCCTTTATTACATTTATTTTCATCAGAAAAAGTAATCATTGTGTTCTTCAAGATAAATACAGTAATTAAAATATAATTCTTTCTTTGATAACTATGCAATGTACAGTACTTGTCTACAGTCCTGTTCCAAGCTTATATGGGGGGAAGGCAGAAAGCTGAACTGTTTCAGCATATATTGGTCTTCTGACATTAAAGTGCTGTACTGAAGGCCGGAAGGGACAGCGAGTTGCTAGGCAGGGCTGTGTGCTTCCTTGGCAGTGCGGCTCTGGGCCGGAGACAGCAAACTGTGCCTCGTGGTTGGTGGGGAGGTTGAGTGTGTGCTGGGGTATGGCAGGGCCCCACCATGAAGGGCAGAGCCTGCAACCTGCCCAAAGACCTAGGTCTCACTATTTCTGAGAAGCAAAGTGGCAAGGTGCTAGGGCATCTCTCTCTGCTATGGACAAGCAGTGGAATGACAATCAGTGCTTCAGCACTGTCTTTCTGAGGGCAATTTAAAGTGCTAAATGATCTGTCTCTGCTCCAAACCCCACGTGTGAGGCTCAGGGCTTTGCTTGGCACCTGCCAGCCATGTCCTCTTGCCCAGGCAGCAGCTGGGGCTGGGTGGGTGCTGCCCCAGCCTGGGCAGGGGCCAGGCCTGGTGTGGAGCTAGGTTGTGATGGGGCTGGCGAAACCTGGAGCAGCATGGTCAGCTCGTTTCATAAAATCCACCAGATGATTGTGAATTTTGTTGCCAAACTTGACTCTATCTGAAACACAAAAATGCACGAATGTAAGTGGCACTGTCAGCTCCCTAAAAATCACATTTTCTGCAGTCTGCAATACTTGTTCTGTTCCATATGTGGAGGGATTTTTATGAAATGTTCCAGGCAGAAAGTGAAAAACTCTGCGGTGTACTGGCACGATAAAGCTATCTTGCATGAATGCAGTGCTTTCCACTTAAAGTGACTTGCATAAGTGGAAATATTATCCCCATTTTGCTGATGAAGAAACTGAAGCCCAGCATTTCCTTTGAGTCACATCCAGTGAGCAAGGATAAAGCCAAGAATGAATGTGCTGACATGCAGGATTTCCCACTGCCACCAGACAGGTTGTCTCCACTGAGTATATTTCATTCTGACTTTATAGTCATCTTCTCCCTGATTAAAGCACCATCTTTACTAACCGTTTCCACAGAATAGAAAAAAAAAAAATTGTCTGTATTTGCTCCAATCTGCTCTCCAAAGCATCTCTTAGTGTGGGAGACTTTGCAAGCTTTACTTGTGGTGTTTGGGTACAGCTGGAAGAGGCCATGTCCTAAATTAACTGATGCAACTGGTGCCTGCACTAAATCTGTATATATGCAGGTCTACAATATACGGAACCCAGCAAAATGTCACTCCTGGAAGACTTATGTTTTCTGTAAGGAATCATTATAGCTTTGGTTAGGATTGTTAACAATTCAGCAAAATGATACAAGACATAATTATTTGAGTTATTGATCGATGCATATTAAGACAGACCTCCATTTATAGGTCATTATGAAGTGTTATTGGGGCCTCTGAATGCATCAATAAAATCATTTATTTCTTCACATGGATGCTAAAGAAGACTTAGAAAGATGCCATGTGCAGAAAGCTGCTTGTGCCAGTAAATTATATTTACATCTGCTGCATATGGATAGACGGGATACAGGCCAAGTATGTGATGGTGGGAAGCAGCTTGCTGCTTCTGTTTTGGGAAAGTTCATCACAGTTGAAATTTTGGACAAATTAGATTCTGAATCAAACTAAGGAGAGAGCAGTAGATGAGCTCAAAACTTTGGCTGCTCCAGAAACTCCATTCAGAATAATATACTATCTCACGTGTCTTATCTTTCCATCAAAGTTTTGAAGATGTTTTTTGGTTGCTGATGGGAGCAGGAAGAAGAGAGGACCTTGCACTGAAATGGAGAACATGCACAATCCATTTCACTCTGAGTTTTGTGTTTGGAAAATGGAGGACATGGAAGCCATCCATTTTTGCTGCCATTTGTATACAACTGCAAACAAAAATAAGAAGGTATGAAAGTTAAACTATGCTAGTGGTGAATCTGATCTTCCCTACTGGTTTGTGCCTGAACTCAATATAGACAAATCCAAACAGAGTTTTTGGGTGAAGTGCAAATCCTTTGGAGATGAAGGATACAGATACAGGCATTTTATTCTCAGAGGCAGATGAGTGCAATAATTTCCCTGGCACAAAACCAGAGCTGAGCAGAGGCCTCCCAGGACGGTCCCCTTGCTTGGTTTTGCACCTTTTTAGGCTCCTGTTCTGCTGCCACCTGCTTCCATCTGGTAGTGGCCAGGGACTGGCAGGCAATAACTTGGGATGTTACCATGAGGGGAGGGTTGGAGGTTCGACCTCCACCCCAGTGTTCCTCCTCAAGGAGGGTGTTCCCTTGCAACAGGAGGAGGAGGGGTTGGGGCAGGGGCTATGGAGGGACAAGGAGAGAGCAGCCTTTGTCTTTGCTGGTTGTGTATTTTGCCCTTCTGGAAGAGCCACACCTGCCGCCCGGCACTGTGCCTGAGATGGGGTGAGGGCACAGTGTCCAAAGGGTCTGGCTGGCAATGCAGCCTGCCGATTGCTGATGCAAATCAGAAACATGGTGCAGACCCTGCCATTATTTTGCAGCGCAGAAAAAGCAGCCTTTTCCTCCAAGAACAAGATAAAAATTGGCTCCTGCTTAATCTCCAAACCACCTGAGGTCAGCTTAGCGAATCGAGCAAAAGAGCCACTGCCCTGTAACCCAAATGATGTCTGAAATGAAGCTCGGTGAAGGTGGTTGCACTGCCTTTACTGGCCAGGGCAGGAGGGATGGTCAGGGGCTGCTGCCTGCAGTTCTTTTGAAATTCCTGCAGGTTACAGCATGTGTGGGGAAACCTGAACACAGCAAAAGGAAAACAGGGATGGCTTTTCAGTTGCTGTGCTGATAGTTTGACTTGTTAAATATGGAGAGTTGGCTAAAAGGGTGGGTGCTTTTACGCTGGGCTGCTGATGGACAAGTTCTGTGTTAATGTGACCATATTGTGTGTAGCTGTCCCTTGCTTGCTGGGAATGAAAGCCCCACTCACGGGCAGTAATAGCAAGGGGGTTCAGGGGTAAGCAAAGTTCCTCAGTATTTATGCTTCTGGTGAAGTGTAAAACAGGGCACTTAGGTGGCCTTCCACACCTCGCCCATGCATGGCAGTACCCTACCCAGTGAGCGGTGTGTCTGGCTTTGTCCAAAAGTCAAGGACACTTACTGATCCCTGTGCTGTCCCTGGTCAGGAAGTCTGATCCCAGCATGGAGCATCCTGCAAGGTTGCAATGACCAGCTTTTGGTGCCTGGGGCGTAGCTGTGTATTGTCCCACAGCACATACCTCTCTTTCTCCCACAACTATTTTACTTTAAGCTCAATGTAGTAGATCACAAACAGTGAAGATTTTGTAAATCTAAAATAACATTTTCATGCTGCAGATATAGAGTGGTGACTGAAGACCCTTTCCCAAGCCCTGGCAGGGCACCTGTGACAGAGGCCAGGGAAAATCTGACTCTGCAGGCAGGCTTCTGCCTTAAACACAGTGACTCCTAGGAAGTAAATCTACAGCAAGCCCCACAGTGTTTTGCAGAGGTAAATACATATTTCACCAGTATAATGCAAATGTGTCTAGTGTAGTCCCCCAAAGCCTGCCACTGTCACTTGTTTGTGTCTATCCAATTTTGGATTATGTTTGCCTCTCAAATTTAATAATTTTGACAAGTTAATTTCAGCCTGTTCTTGACAAGGAAAGTAGCTACTAGGAATAAAAAAAAAAAAAAAAAAAAAAGCTCCAGCAAGGTAATAGCATGATATTGCATGGCAAGCTACTTACATTTCAAGACTGTTGAAAATGTTAATATCAAACTGTATCATGTTTGCCCAGAGAAAGGAATGTAATGTCTGCTCTGCTGAGAAATGGCAAGATCGTGGAGCAGCTGATTTGTGTCCTGTTGAAAGTTGGCACATTTAGGCTAAACCAAAGGGCCTCAAAAAAGATAAAACAATAATAAAAATTCCTAGATTAGCAATTAAAGAATATTTTAAGTATTTTATTTCTGGGCTTTCAATACAATGGCTACAGCACTTCAGATGAGCCTAGTACAGGTTATGCATCTAGAGAAATCTCTGGAGCAGCTGATCCTGCAGGCTGAACGAGGGCTGATGCTGGTTTGTTGGATCTGCTTCACCCTCAGGTTTGCTCTGCTCTCCTTTCCCTTGGCCTATCTGGCCATGCTGTTCCCACTGGACCCTGGGAAAAAATGATATTTGTTTTGATTCATGGTGTCTGGATGTGTGTCAGTACCAGCCCTAGGCTCTGGAGGTTATCTCCAAGGCTGTTTCTTTTGATGAGGGGCACATCCCCTCTCCTTCCTGGGCTGCTGTGACCAGTACAGCATTTCTCTTTAAGGGAAGGAGGAGTTGAGCCCGTGACTAAAATCCATCACACCAGAGATGGAGCAACTTCCAGCAGGCCTCAGAGAAGCCAGTGTGCACCACTCTGGTTTTGGGGCTCATTGGCAAGACCTGCTCCCAGCTAGGAGAGCAGCCTCCAGCTCCCCTGTGGCCATGCACCCCAGCACCAAACTGTACAGCTTTGCATTGAGGATGTGTTTGGGGAGGGAAGAGCTCTGCAGTTTACCCCATCCAACCCCCTCCTCTACAGGTGATGAATACTTTGGTGTGTAAATTAAAGAAAATTTAAGAAAAATTGGCTAGAGAAATTAAAACTGCCTCAGGCAGCTTAACTTGTACAGCGACACATACAGTACTTAGCACCCTAGATTTCATTATTCTTAACAGCATAACTGGAGTCCTATTTTCACACATTAAATATTCTTGGATTTTTTTTTTCCCCAATGAGCAAACATGATTTTTTTTTCTCTGCCATCAACATGCATGTTTTGTCCTTTCAGAGACTTTCTTCAAATTGGAACACAGATTACCTATGATTTAAAGGTCTCTAATACTTGGTGAGGCCTTGATTCCTGTTTTTTTATGATAGTGCATGGCTGTGGGGGCTATGGGGAGCTGCTCTCTGTTTAACACTTCTGAGAGGAGAGCTGTGCAAGACTACACCATTTTCACTTCTTTTGGGTTTCATGGACAGCATGAAATTTGACTGTTTGCCATGGAGAAACGGTGTTTCTCAAGTAGGGATGGGCGTGCTCTCTCAGGCCTGGTCTGCAAACCCCTGACAGCAAACTACCAAGGCCAGCTGTAATCTTGCCTAAGGTAGAGGCTAAAGATGTATAATTAGGAGACTGGCAATATTTGAGATTTCTACTTGTCACTGGAAACAGTGAGGGGAAAAGACTTTCCCAGCAAGCCCTATGGCAGGCAAGGTACCAGATAAGCTACCTGCTGTGTGGGTGATAACTCACAAGAAAGCCATTTGCTAAAGCAGACTGGGGGAGACTGTGGGTGGCCAGCCTGGATGGTGAGTTTTGATGAGCCCTGTCATGGGCTTGTGTGGGGTTGCTAGCATTGCCATCAATATTATCTTCACATTTCCACTTGGGTTAAGACAATGCATCTAATGAAACCTTGTGCTTCAGGGCTTCAGTCAAGCACCTTCATGGTCTGGGAAGGTAGTTTTTGCATGCACACATAATGGCCTGGGTCTTGCTGGGCTTTTTGTTTCCTCATGTTCTTCTGAAGCCCTAGAACCTTCCAGAGTGAGATGTGGGAACAGAGAGCTGATTAGCAGAGAAAGGAGCCCAGGGAGTCTGTCAGCTCGCTAAACATTGGTGTCTTCATTTGGCAGGGCTGAGCAGTTTGCTAGTCCCCTCTGATGTATTGTGTAAATCCTCACAGACTGCAAATGAAGCCCAGAGCCATGTAGGGGGCACCTAGACTTAGGTGTCAATGCAGCTGTAAAGCAGAGGGTCTGCTGCCACTTGTCACTGCCTTGCGTGTCCTGCCTTTACCTAGCACTTCCAGGAGCGTGGGTCACTATTGCTGTTGTGCTGTCCTACATTCAGACACACCAGGCTACATCATGTGAAATGTCAAGTGGGACTAGGCATTTGTGGTTAGGGACTCAAATCCTCCCTTAATTGCCCTGGGACCAGAGTGGATGAGTGCTCTGGTGCAGAGTATTGTCTTTCCTAAGATCATCTTCAGGTGTCTAGGTCCTACTGCTCATTAAATTTAAGCCTCACCTGCTGGGATGATCTGGGCATATTTCATCTGAATAATTCTATGCTATTGCAGGTGGCTTAGGTATTACTGGCAGCTTTGTCTTTCTTGTTCTCAACCGCTGGAGCACAATTTAATCTGAGGATTTGAAATACTTCAGTCTAATGAAGTCTTTGAGTTTAGTGCATGGGTGAAATGTAGTAACCTATATGGTACAAGAGGTCAAGCCAGATGAACTAGTAGTCCCTTTTGGCCCTAAATTATGAAATTCACGGAATTATTTCTAGTAGTGAATGCATTTGTAAAACTTGGGTGCATTCTCATGAATAATCGGCAAACAGAAACACTCTTTGTTTTGTGAAGCAGACTGCGACAAACAGTTCTTCCAACTTTATGCTATGCAGACATGTATTTTTGGATATTCTTTGGGGGAAAAATCTACTGCAGCCAAATCTACATAACCTGCAAGAAAAAAAATTGAAACAAAACAAAAGATATATGTAGATTATGAAAGGTAGAGAATCAAGTTGGAATTCTAATGTAAATGTATTTCATTATCAGTAGAGATCACTTGTAAAGCACTATTTTAACTTGAAGAGCTGAGAATTGGAATATTAAAGTGAAAGTCTTTTTACATGTGCATTTAGAACAAAAGCTACCCTGTCATTAGAAATGATATATAACAGTTGGATGAGAGTTGTTGTTTTCAGTGTTTGGTTTAAACACAATAAAGATGAACAAAATTAAAATGTGTTCATTGATGCATGAGGATGAAGTCAAGATCAGAAGTACAATTTCCTAATTTTTAGAAAGACTCTTCCTTTGTATTAACTCCTACAGATGTTTAATGAATGCTTAAAACCAAACACTGCTTCCTCCCCCCCCCACTGTGTTCAATGCATTTCATACAGGCAACCTGATAAAAAAAATATCTGGGAGGAGGGGAAGGCAAAATCAAAGCTGATGTATCAGAACATCTACTGCATGTCTAAACACAATGAAATTTGAACTGTGTGGGTGTATTCACTCATTTTAAAGAATGTTCATTGATTTTAGTTTTATTATGTTTGGAGTTGTGGTATGTTACACAAAGGCCATTTTACTGATCTTTATGATTCCATAAAAGCCTACAACAATTTGGATAAAACTGGCTGCACTATATTTTTTCCTTTGTTTCTGCTGTTAGACTTTATGCTTAGCTCTAGGTATAATGAACACATAGAGCTTTGTCTCTTCTCACTGAAAACAATGGGAACATTGCTACAGACTCCAAGGTACCCAGCCACAGGGTGTATCCTGGACTGTTCAACAAAGACACCTGGTTTGGCCATGTGTAGAGCTGGTCTGCAGACAGCATGAAGCTGACATGAAACGAACTTGTGGCAACAACAAAAGCAGAGTGCTGGAAAAGGGTGTCAATATCTAGCAGATACAAGTTGGTAAAGATCTGTGAGCAAATTTCCAGGATATTTCAGAGATGCAATGCCCTGTTCTGATGAGATTCTCTTTTCCAGCTGCCTGTCCGACAGTCCACTTCCTGGTGTGCTCTTGGAAGGATAAGCTTGATGAAAAGGTGAGCCAGTGTCCAAGCAAGACTATGAATCTTTCCTTTTTCCTTAGAAAGAAGTGAATTGTAGTCAGAGGAAAAGTAAGACACGGTATTCAAAAGTGTCAGGTATAGCCAGGGAATGGTAAGAAGGACTTAGAGAAGGGGAGTGGGAGTCCTCAGAGTTGGGGTCTATTTATAACTCTGTAGAGATCCCACTGTGTGGACTTGGGCAAAGTGTTCTGGATTGATGTGAATATCAGTAGTGATACATAAGACCCCTGTTGGCTTCCACAAGCTTTGAAGTATGTTTGAACCAGACTTCAGTGGCTCAGTACGTACTGCACTACCTGCTCCCGTTCTCCCAGGCTGAAGTGCAGACCTCCCACGTGGAGCTGTCAGGCCAAAGCTTTTTCTCCTGGAGACCCAGAGGAGGCAGAACAAGGGTGCAAGACAGTGGACAGAAAGGCTTTTGTGCTGAGAGACTGGACTTGCCTTCTGCCATGAGTTGAGACCTCCTGAGCCTTCCTCTCTCTTCTGCAAGGACCTGGCAGTCAGGTGACCCTCAGCGCCAGGCACTGAGGGGTCTGCATTCAGCCAAATCCATTGTCTCCTTCTAAAGGTGGGTGGGCTACCAAGGTCTGGAAGGTGTCACTTTTGAGGGAAGAGATCCCACCTGATTGGGTGCTCCTGCCTTTGGGTGACCAGGGCAGTTCTCTGGGCATAGCAGCATTTGTTGGACACACTAAGACATAGCAATTAACCCTTCTGTGCCAATTAGCCAGTATTTACAAGGAAGTTTGATGGGACAGGGATACCATGCAGCTGGAAACCAGAGAGGACAAAAGGACAGTTGCTACCAGGCACTCGTGAACCACCAGTGTAATCTTCACTTTCCAATCTGCTGTTTGTGCCTGTGAAGCTGCAACTGTTTTTCTTTTCCATGAGTGAGGTTTCACACTATGGTTTCATTTCACATGGTAGATGAGGCATGTTTCCTATAGTAAGTTGAATAGATAATATATCATCCTACATTTTTCAAGGGTGAAGTTCAGGTGAGCTAAGTACTGGCTTTCACCACGACAAACACCCAGCTAAAGTCAGTCAAAGCCCAGGCTGCCCAGACCCAGCTTGTATGCCCTGTTACACTGGCCACTATGAAGATAGAGACCTTAAAACTCTTGCTGTTATTGCTGATCCCATCTGGAGAAATTTCAGTGTAAGAAATAAGCTCATGTTTAGATAGATTGTTCTCTAATCCTGTCATGTTTCAAAATCCTGGGTGAGATTTAGTTAAATCCATGAAGGGAAAAGAGATGAAATTCTAACCTCAGTATCCACAAAATTCCTAAACCAAAACAGGCATCACACGATCGTTAAGAGCTTACCCCCGTCTCACAGACACACCAACCTGCACACACTATCTGTGTGTCATGTGGAGGCACTGCACACCGAGAAGCTGGATACCAGTAAACCTGTGCCAGTACGGTAAGTGCTGTTGCTGCCCCACCTGCCTCCTGCTCTTTTTACTATTAGCTAAACACGAGGCTTTTTTTAGTGACCATGCAGAGACCTCAAAGAGGGCTTTGGAGTAGAGGGGATGCAGGGACCAAGCATGTGCTCTGTGGGAGATCGGGCTGCAGGAAGGGCCTGCATGGGGCAGCAATGGGTTCCCTGCTTTCTTACTGGCAACTGCATGCAAAGTAATGATTAGTTATCACCCAGATTACTCCTATGAATGGTCTCAACTGAATTACTGTGTGAGGAGAAGGGGCCCAAAATGGCAAGTTTCTGGTTTTGCAACACAGATCTCCTTCAGAAACACTTGTTCAAATGGCAGCATTGGCAAAGGACAAGAAAGATGGGGTGCTCCTCGCACTTTGCCATGCTATTCTTTATCTTTTCCCAGTTAACTTCTGGAGTGCTATCACTACAGTGGCACCAGTTCGGTAGCTGTATGTGGGATGCCAGCAGTCCTGATGCAACAGCATAGCAACATGCTTCCACTATATTTTCCAAAATACTCTTCAGGCTTCAGTCAAAACATATTCACGACTTCTTATATGTGAGCAGGGCTCTTTCAAGACTCTAAGTTGTGTTCTTCAAAAATGTCCCGTTTAACCCCAAAACAATGAAGTTAATGGCTATGGGTTTGCTTTAACTATCTCGTTAATTAATTCTTCACCACCACTTTGTTCCACACATTGTCAAAACAAGAAGCTCATGCTTCAGGGGAATGCTGGGTCAACCTAACTAGTCTTTCAACTGTAATTTTAAAATTTATTGTCTCTTTTGAAAGGATCCAATTGCCTTTTTTTTTTCTTATTCAGAATGCTGCTGATTATCCTCCACTTTTTGAAGTAGTTTCATTACTATGTGGATTTACTGTGTGTCCAAGGTACTCAGTTTCTTTTTATAGGTGCTTGCTATTTTGCAGATTATGCATGTGCCACAGACCCTACATAATTTTGCTTAATTTCGGTCGAACAATCCTGGCTGGCATGAGAAATACACTTACCTCAGGTGATGTCTATCTCAATGGCCAGTAGTATAGTCTATAAAAATGTCAGAGCTGTGGAATGTGTGAATTATGTTCTCAGACAGGCCTTGGTCTGCAGGTACAGTCAGAACCTGGGCTTGTGAGTGCCATACAAAGGGAGACTCTCCTCTTCATGTAGACATCTCCCATGGCTGAAGTTTCCAGTTTCCTTTTCCCTTGCTGGGAATTTTACAGTAGTCCTTGACTGCCTAAGTAGCCAGGGACAGGTAAGCTCTGGTACAAATGCTATTAAGCAGTTTTCCAGGGTGATTTTTTGGACAATGTTGTCCCTTGCATTCACTTGTGCTCTTCCAAAGGCATGATGCTGTGGAGAGCATTAGAAGGTAATATTTGTGTTAACAGGATTCATATACCCTCTAGCTTTTAGTCTCAGTTTTGCACCCACATTTAATTGTTCCCAGATTTTTGTGCCTGACTATAATTTACTGCTGGTGTGAATGTCAAGATGTAGCCATTTAGCTCACTGATTTGTGGGAGCAATGAGGTAATTTTATGCCTAGGTCCTCTCATTTGTACCTGCCAGCAGTGCAGAGGCAGTCTTTCCTAATCAGGCATTAAAAGTTCTTCTTGATTAATCTCTGACTTTGTTGGAGCCATTCCAGATTTAAGCCAGTGTAATTCATTTCAGGATCAGACCCATTAAGCGTTTTCCAATGAGTAATACACTGTGTCATTCTTCTGCTCTTAAGGATTTCTAAAATCACAAAAGGATTGATGCAGATCTGGGAGATACACGGCTCTTCTGACTCCACTGGCACCCTCTCTCCCTCTCCCTGACTTTTGGAGATTTGTCTCTAGGTGAAATTTCTTTATTTCAATTTCTTTCTGCATTCAGCTGGAAGCAGTAACAAATGGTGAAGTGTGATACTGTCGATCCAGTGCTCTGTGTGCCCAGGCAATCAGGACAGAAATAATTAACACAGAAAGTGGCCTGCCAGTATCCTGCTGAATGAAATTGGAAGGAGTTCAAATACAAAAAGATTTTTTAGCTTACCACTTCTGGGCTACACGTAGCAATAGCCATTTGGAAGGACAACTGCCAGCTTCCATTTCAGATTGTTTGACAGCACTAACTAGAGCACTAGGAGCATCACTCCATTTTAGTGGGAGCCGTTAGCCAGATTTGGGATGCGGAGCATTATATCCAGACAGGAGAAGAGATCAGAGAGGGGATCAGGTGCTGTTCTGATGCAGTGCGAGAAGGCGAATTCCTCTGAAAGTGGGAGGAAATGTGACATGGGGAGTGCCTCTGGTTTCCAGCCTGTCAGGCAGCTTCTCACAATGCCCTGACTGCACAGAGAGCCCCTGGTCCCCCAGGTGCCTGCTCCTTACTTGCTGCTGCCTCCTGCCACCACCCTGGGCCTGTCTGTCCCAGCATGCCACCACACAGGGATGATGGCTGGGCTCATGGGCATGACCACGCACCTTTGCCCCAGCTGTGTCACGGTGCCTCTGTCTGTAGGGTGATACAGTGGAGGGACTACTGCAGCACTCTGAAGACTAGTGTCCCCTTCCTCTTTCCAGCAGTTTCAAAGATGGCTGATGCAGCATGGAGCAGAACAAACAAGTGGCTGTATAGGTTAAGAAATCTTCCTTAGGAGCAGGAATCTCTCATGCTGGAGAGGTGATGTCAGGTGACCATTGTATTGACTGAGCATCCACAGCCAGGTTAAAGCCATGTATTTGTATGCCACCACTGTCCTTCAGCTTCCTTGCCTTTCCCTCCCATCATGCTTGCAGAGCCATCCTGCTACAGCAGGATCCCCCACAGAGAGTAAGGAAATAAGGCAGAACTACAGCGCTTTGCTGTAAACTGGGTGTCTACACAGAAGCTGCTGCATACCTTTCGTGCCCTACAATTAGGGCATCGCTTTGTTTCACGTCTGCCTACATCAGGAACATACTTGGTGCTTTCACTGTTTTCGGAAATGACAAATGAGTAGATGAATAGGAGAAACAAGGGAAGAAAAAAAAAGAGTAGCAAGCCTCTGAAATGGTTTTCTTCTGGAAATTGTTCAGACTGGTGGGCTGAGACGCCTGTGGCGAGACTGTGTTACTCTGTGGTGCCTGCCAGTTTGCATATACAATGAATTGCACAGCATTTCTTTCAGGATCCCCAGTTCTACCTGCTCACACTTAGTGATCCTGAGATGGTCCACTTGTACCTCTGCCACTGGTGTACGTCATGAACAAGTCATTACCCCAAGGTCTTACAAGCCATGACCTACTCTGTAAAGCCACTGGACATCTAAAAAGTAAAAGAGAAAAAGTACTATGCAGAAGCTATACATTGTTCATATTTATGGGTAAGTCTTGCCCTTCCTTTACTTTTGCTCTGTGGTTCATCTTGTTGAGCCTGAAAATGATGATCAGCCTTCTCTCTCTGTTGTGAGGAGGAGTCATAATGGAGACCTGAGGAGAGAGGAAGGAGCACTGGCATCTAGTTGATTATTAACTTCAGAAAATGGCTTCATTAGTTCCTCGTGAGAGTCATGTTTCTCACTGCTGTTACTACACTTGCTTCCTATCAGACAAGCACTATTGTCTTGGCCTGGAGGTCTGGGGAGCCTTGCCTCTGCTTAGAGCCAGGCATGGCTTGAGACAGTTTATTAAAATAGCACCACAATTATTATGAAGAATTTGACTTGAGGTTTTTCCATGACTTCTATCACATTTCTTTTTTCAAATTTGTACTGAATGCATGTATTTGATTTTTCTCATGCATCCCAAATTCAAGTTTTAAAACTGACCTTGCTTAATTTGACCTTATCTAGGTAATTTATCAAGGGCCTGCGTTTCTAAATGATGTTAAATGGAGTACGTTTCCTTGATTCTTCCCAAGTAACTAAGTTTCCTGCAAAATTCAAACCATTAAAAGTGAGGGTGATAGGAGAAGCTCCAAGAAATGAGTGAACTTAATATAAATATTCATAATCATGTCAATTCCACTTTTTAAACAATTTCTGAAATGTTAGTTTGCTCTAACGGCTGGTCAAAAGCACAAAGGTTAGGTTAAGCTTCTTTCGTTAATGGTTTGGCTCAATGCACCCAGCAGTATAATGTATTTTATCAGTGAGGGAAATGATATTGGTTTAAGAGGTTTCATGTAACAGTCATATCCTGGCCAAATGTAATTTTGAAAACAATCAGGGCCATTATGGCTCACACAGAAAGAAAGATAAAGACAGATAGCTGTATATGGGTTTTTAATAAGTAATTCACCCTGGGTCTTGAAACATCAGATTGCCAAGTAATATTATTAATGTATAAGCATGTTGGTAAAATCATGTATTCTTTCCTATTGGTTGACTATAGATATGTTTCTGATGCAAATACTGTGTAAGTGTATTGAATCCAAGCTATGTAAATAGACTATATAGTACATCCATCAAGCAGTTGACTTGATTATTCCACAAACTAAAGAGCGTTTTCTGACATCAATCTACATTCTGCCTAAATAGAACATTTTTCACCAATGATATTATGCATCATTTACTGTATATTTGATACTAATTGTTCAGCATATCGATCACCTGTCACTCTGAGAGTTTAGTGATCTTTGCAATTTGTCCTGGCAACTTGGAAGTTACAGGCAGTTGGTTACCCATCATCTGTAGTAGCAGACTGAGATTTCCTGGACAGTGCTGAAATCTTGCCCTGGGCAGGCAGCATGGAGAGGAGTTAAGTTGGTGGGTAAGGGCCTGCCAAATTGGTACTTGAAAAGGAAAAAAAAATTACACCATTTTGATTTTCAGAGAGATTAGGCTATGAAAGCACACGAACACACTACAAAGATTAACAGATGTAACTTCTTCCAAACAGAAAGGTGCAGAATAAGTATTTTATTAAAGGGTCAGGATGAGGACTGACTATCACAACAGGAGGACAGGGAGGGATACAAGGTGCCAATTCACGCTTTATATGGATGCAGAAGCTCTGCAAGCTCTTTCTCTTGCAGAAGTGGCTAAAAAGAAGGGGGATATCCAGGGAGTGAAGGCTGCTTTTTTTGTGCAGTCAAGGGACAACTATATTGATAGCTAAAGGACATGGCTCTAACTATCAAAACGGTTTCAACTGCCTTATAAAACAGGATCTGTTTTAATATAAATATGTTGAACTCTGATCAATTTTAAACATCTACTTCATATATGAAAATGTGGAGATTTTAAAATAAATTTAGCTGCAGCTGAAGGGGAGCTGTTAATATTGATTGTTCTGTATTTGTCACAGAACATACATTATTGAACTGAAAAACTACTGGAAGCAAAGGCTTTAGAAATAGGAAAAGAATATATTGATTTAATTATTGCATTCTTTCAGCAGTTCTTTTACAACATTTTTTGGAGTATGGAGCGTGGACTGTCTACTTGCCACACACTTTATTCACTGAGCAGGTCATGCCTTTACTGTATTTTCCTTTATAACCCCTCTGTGTTCCAGACTTTTCCCTCTCCAGACCATCAAAGCTCTTACCCAGGTTCTCATCCTCTCCTGGCGCAACTACCATCATCTCTTTCCCTCTGTGGCTGTCGCAGTCATGGCCCCTCAAGCCTATTCTACAATCAGCCTCCACCCCCCACCTTGCCCTCTTGTCCTCATGAGCTGGCCAGCAGCTTGCCCTTGTTTCCCATGAAGGCCTCTCTCCAATAGCATCCAGACTTAGGATTCACCCCAGCGCTGTTCATACCTGGCCACAATATTCCTACCCCAATATACACAGCACAAAAAAGCTTTCTAGAAAGATATCTAAATTTGCTAACTCTACCCCTCTCCAAATCTTTGCTTGAGTTTCAGGAATGCTGAAATGCATGTTGCCCAGCAGGGAGGCTTAGGGGAGCTACTGGGGGCAGCCAAGTACTGAGGGACTACACTGAGCTGCCCACAGGAGTGGGGGAGAAGGGGGCAGATTGACATTGGTTTGTGTTAAACAGTAAATTTTCTGGAAAACAGCATTTCAGAAGAATCAAAACTTTTAACAAATGAGGGTCAGACTCAACAAATTTTCAGTCAAGGAAAAAATACCTGGGAAGTAGCAGGTGGCAATAGATTTTGAAAACCTTGAGACAATTCACGCTGACATTTCAAAGAAACTGAGCCTGTTGACTGCTTTGAAATGCATTTCTCAATTACAAACTGAACTGAAAGAGGGGAAAAATATGGAAAAGGATTAAAATAAACCCAATCTTGAAGCAAAATTTTGTCTTAAGTTGAATGACAAGATCTGACTGCTCTGAACTGTTTTTACCCCATGGGTTTTTTCAGTTGCAGAACTCAAGGTTGTGTTATTTTCCCAGCTCCACCCAGTGAACTACTGGTGACATGCACCAACTGTACTGAATGTACAGACTGGCTGTTTCTTTTGCAGCCTGACCCCTCAACTTTATTCATCTGTCTCTGCTCTTTCCCTGCATTTTGTCTTTTTCTTAGAAGATCAACTCCTTCAGAAGAAATTTATACTCTCCTTACCAAAGTATTGCGTATTAACTTAAAAACTGGGCCAAAATCACGAATATTAAAAATTTGTGAGAAGTGATATTAGCAGTGTCTCAACAGCTTTGCATTTCTCAAAGGCACAATCCTACGCTGCTTGTATGGGGGACATGGTCTCCCTCCTGCTCTGGCAGTTGGCAACCTTGGAGGTGGCAGCTGTCCATGTTTCTCATGAATTTCCCAACTCTGGGGTTTCAGACTTCTCCAAAAGGCTTCTCTGAGTCATTCTGGGGACATTTATGAACCGTCATCAAGCAAGTAAAGGAAATTCTTGTATTTGGAAACAGAACTGCCTTGCCTGTGTATGTTTTGCTTTGGATCTTTTCAGCTGTCATTGTGGAGACCTTCTTCCCAGGGGTTATTTATAAAAGCTGCTTTGATTCAGGCGGCATGTGGGTTGTATGCGTGTCAGGTAGTGCACACAGTGCCCTCCCCACAGCGGCTCCTTCCTTCTCGCTGCTCTCCCCTCCCATCCTCTGCACAGCGCCTCAGCTGTCCCCTTCATCTCTGCCTCCCCACTCCCTGCCTCCCTCCCACCCGCTGGCTGCTGGATCCGTCTTCCAACACCGAAGGAATTTGCTGGATCCGCAGCTGTTTGGGGAGGGGGAAAACTGTGTAGCAGCAGCTGTGGCAGCAGTCGTAGAAGCGAATTACATGAGGATGCAGATTATCTGAGCACTTGTTTCAGAGAGGTACAGCTTATCGAAGATGTAGACTCTGCATAAACAGTATGGAAATGACAGCAGCCCAGCGTGACACTGCTGGGTTGGTTTATTTGGACCCTTCCTTGACAGGGCCAGCATGGGCTGTGCAGAGAGGTAGGCGCAGTGGGGCCAGGGGCTGTGGACAGACAGCAGCCCTGCCTGCATCTCTGCCTGCCCGGCTGGCCCCATGCATGGCCACAGCGCAGGAGCAGCCAACACAAGCTCCTTAGGGCAGGAAACATTTCCTTTACTTACCCATGAAGCAACATGCAGAGCAGCGGTGGTTTATAAATAATAGATGTTTAGAAACACTCAGGAAAAAATCCTCTGCAGAATATACACAGCAAAACATTACCGAGCCATCCCTGAGACTGCCAGAGCCACAGGCACGGTGAGCAAAACTGTAATGTCCCCCCATTCATCTCTCTAACAGTCACCAGTCTCTGCTTCACATAGCTGTTTACTTTTTCAAGCATCTTATGCCATAGCATTAAGACACAACAGGGTGTGCTTTACTGGGACATTAATAATACATCGGGTGCGTTGTGAGCCATGACTGCAAAGGCTGAATGGCTTCAATAGCCCAAGAAATGTATTAATGCTCCAGTAAACCACATCCGAGAGTGGTAATTCAAGTTTTATTTTGTCATTTTATTAATGACGCAAGTTACACGATATTATGTGTGACGCCGTCTAATGGCATGCATAGGCAATGAGGGGACAGCGAGCCCACGGGCAGTGCTGGGCAGATTGGCTTTGGTCCCCTGCGTGTGGGGAGGGCAACTCAAGTTAGGGAATTTTAGCTAATTGCATATGCTTTAGGGAAATATCACATCAATAGTAGAGATCGCCTAAGCAAACCCATCTAATGCATGTAACAGTGGGGGTGGTAATGTTATGAAGGGCACGTATACATACTAGAAATGGGAAGATGGATGATTTGCATGTGCCTAATGCTGTAGCTAATCACATCCTTCAATAGGAAAAGCTGGGCTCCTTGTTAGCAAGAGAAATGATGAAATAGAGGAAGAAAAAGAAAATTATATCCCTAAGAGTGCAAGAAAGAAGGAAAGACAGACGCCAGTTTGTAGGAAGCATCTCACCTCATTAAGCATCTTAATTCCCTTTTATTGTCCATACTGCACTGAAGCCTACAAGATGTATGCATGATTTATAAACAGTGCTGTGCATCAGCTGAGCAGTTTTATACAGGGCTCTGAAAGGCTGAAGCACGTGTGGTACTTGGGTTTGTGTGGGGTTTTCTGCAGTGTTAGAATCTTGTCTGATTTCATTCGTGGTGTCACTTGGCTCTGCTATGCTTGCATGCTTTTATTTTGATAAATGTTTAAACGTCTCTATACCAAATGAAGCCCAGTAACTGTGAGACTGCTTTACTCTGATATAATTTTAAAATTAATTCATACCTGGATAGACCTGCATTTCATTAAAGTCCACTAAATAAGTGTCATTGATGTTTATTCAGAGCCAAGAAATCTTCGTGGATAATTTTATAGTAATTTAAAAATTTTATTTCTTCAACTTAGCATATTTTAGATTTTCTTATACTCTTGACTGTGTTAGCTGTACAATCATGAAGAAAATCTAAAACAACAATGAAAAATGCTGGTGTTCAGATTCTGAGATAAATCCAATAACAACTCTGACAGGATTGATTACAACAGAATCAGCAAAACCTCTAGACTCCTTTTAATGTGGTTTGAGACATAAGGAAGATAATGAAAGATGTTACTTGACAGTAGTAGGATCTATGTTTAGAGCTAAAAGCATGCTGCTCTGAATTTTTGTTTTTGTTGTTGAAACATTTTTCCACTGTGAAATAGGATTTTTGTCAAAATTTACATATTCATGAAAGTATTTTTATATTTTCTGAAAAAAAGAAATTTCAAATATTTTTCAAATGATCCTTTGGAAAATTCTATTTGGGTAAATGAGATAAAATCACATAATAAAAGCACTTTTGAAATGAAATTCTTTATGTATATTTATTGTTTTAACCTCATTTTTACTCTATGTCACTAGCACTATTTTTTTCTGTGGTAGTTTTATAGAACTTCTTTACCATCTCTCTCTGCACCTTTCCACATCTCCAGGTAATTTCATGTGCAAACATGCAATCAGCTGCCATTCTGCGCAGCTGACTTGCAGATCTACCTGTGTGCTCATAGCCTGTCTCTTCTGGCCAACTTCAGCTCTGGGCTTGTTTTCCTGTCATTTCATGTAGATGACCGTCTGTCAACTCAAACTCAATGAGGGCGAGACAGAACTTTTAATCTTCCCCAATTCATGTCTTCCCTCGTAGTCCCCTCTTTGATCATGGTGGAAAACCTTACCGCCCTGCCTGTCACTCAAGCCCATAATTTGTGTGTCATCTTTGACTCAGACCCTTACTGAGGTCCTCATATCTAGGCTATGGCATAATCCTACTGGCTGCTGCTGCTTAGCATCTCTAAGATGTCACCTTTCCTGTCCATCCCCATGGCTAAGGCCCTTGTCTAGCCTCTTCTATGTCTCAATTAGCACTACACATTTTTTATCAGGTCTTGACAAATGCAACATTGGCCTTTTGGTGCCCACTTAAAATGACACTGGAAACACTTTTTCCTAGCCCATCAATCTCCCATTTTCTATCCATCCCTCCTTCTCTTTCTGTATTATACCAAATGTTACCTGTTTGTCCTCATTTTCATGCTCTGTCATAGTCTACTTCCATTTTCAGTTATCAACAAGCTACTTAGTACTGCTAGCTGGGGTGACCCTGATGCCAGCTCCTGTTGACTACGTGTTCAGTGCCCAAAATTGCACCACCAGCTCCTCCCTGCTGCGTCCCACTTTTGAAGGGACCATCCTGCAAGCAGCTGCAAGCTGCCTCTCATCCTCCTCCTCATCCCACAGTGAAATACTTCGTGCCCTCTTTTCCTAACTACTGCTAGGCTCTCCATTTGCTGCCTGTCTTATTGCTCAACATCATCCTATGTTCCCCTGTACCCCATCATCCATTTTCTGTGCCCCAGTTTTGTCTCTTGCCTTATTCTTATGTTGTAAGGCTTTAGGAGCAGGTACCATCTTTCTGTTTTGCCTAATACTTTGAAACTCAGCCCACAGTCACATCTCATGAGCCATTATACTCATATACATGCGCACACACATGTACATGTTATAGTAATATAAACTGTTGTTCTTCACTATTAGTATGAGAATTTAGCATGGCATATATCAGCTCATGCCTTTTTTATGACTTGTTTAATATTCTACTATTTTATTGTCCTTGACTTTTACATTATTATTGTTATTTGAATAATTAACTTTGCCAGCTATTAAGTACAGATTTGAAACCTGTTATTTTCTAGATCAAAGCATCTCCCACTTCTGTTATAATGAAACACTTGAATTCTTGGACAGTCTGAACAGGAAACTTAGGTAAGAGTCAAAGTGTTTCATTACAAACAAGCAAGAGATGCTTTGATCTAGAGAATAGGATTTTAAATATTAATTTTTTTCATCTTAAAGATAAGATCTAGCACAATAAAGTGCATTGTAAATATCAAGTGAAATCACAGAAAAGTTCAGCTATTGTATTGCATAATGTACAGGATATGTTGGAGACACTCATTCATCATGAGGTGTGTCAGATGAGGTGTGTCAGAAGGCTCTCTGGCCCCCCCAGCAGCTGGGAGTTTTGGTATTCAGTAAGGAAATTGTCTTACTCTAACAAAACATGAGTTTAAGGTGAGAGGACATTGCTGGGAGCTTGCTGTGATGGAAAGGTCCAGTCAGGCCCACACCACAGCTCAAGGTTGTGGTGGTCCTGATGCACAAGGGGTGACTACAGAGAGTCTCTGTGGATCCAGCTAGTGCAATCCACAGCTGCTGCTAGCATGATATTAGAGCAGATCACAGCTTGTGAGACATGTTTGGGAAATCTCAGGTTTGCACTGTGGAAAAAAAAAAAAAAAAGTCAGTTCAAAGTTAATTTTTAAAACTTCTTTCTGTTCTGGCACATTTTGAAATGTGACTTGACAATCTCATTTACGGTGGGTGTGAAATAGCTGCCTTTCCCATGAATAGTTGTTCAGGTTCTGGGTTTTGACTAGCTCTTGCAAGTATATCATTTAGATTTCCACTTAAAATACACCATTTTGCTATTTTACTTTGCTAACAGAATGCACTTTAGTGTGGATATTTTGCAGTGTCACCAGAAAACAGGAAGAGAAAAGTGCTAAAAATTGCCAACAAAACAAGAGGAAAAATTACTGTGAAAGATTTATTCATCATACGCACATGTAAGAGCTGTCTTCACCCAGAGATTTCCCGGAAGACACGGCAAAGGTGACCATTTCTTAAAGAGTCCTCCCTGTCCCTGCTGAGAAATCCACAGCTATCGCCTCTGTCAGGGTGTGTGAGATGCATGGAGGTGCTGAACTCCCAGAGATCCTTTTGGGAACAGATAGATGATGGATTAATACATTGCATAACAGTCTCCATGGAGACCAAAACTGGGGTGGCATCCTCCAAACTGATGGTGACAGAAAACTATGTTGGCAATATGACTTAGTGGGTGCTTCTCTCGGAGTCAGAGGCTACCCTGGATGATGTAGTTCATCTTGGTGTAAATCAGATGTGACTCAGCAGCAGACACTGCGCAGCCAACGTGCAGAAAACGCACGTCAGTGCTGAATCAAAGCCTGAAACATGGATCATTATTTAAAGAGAGTTATGTGAATGCCATGAGTTTTGAGAAGATCAACACTGCTGAAGAAGTGAAAGCCAAGAATTATAGATATAATGATAGGAAGCTCTTAGGATTTATTAACTGTTTTGTTTGGACTTATTAAAAAGAAATGACACCCATTAAAGTATATCACAGGAATGAGCTATCTAGC
This sequence comes from Athene cunicularia, assembly GCF_003259725.1. Lineage (NCBI taxonomy): Eukaryota > Metazoa > Chordata > Aves > Strigiformes > Strigidae > Athene > Athene cunicularia. The sequence continues at coordinate 20,510,148 of NW_020799109.1, read as the reverse complement.
AGCCCCAGGGCTGTGACTGAAGGGGAACTCTGCGATAAGATGAGGACTCTATTGCTTTCCAGTGACAAGGCACTCAGTAAAACAAAGAGAAGGTCTTGCTTTACAAATTGTTCATTCAATTCAAGAGTTTTCTAAACCAAATATTGTTCTTCAAATACCTCTAAGAGCAAATGGCCCGGTTCTCATGAAATACATATATTTAGGCATTAGTCTGAGACATTTCTGATGTTTTTATGACAATTCAAAGCACTCTATAGCTGTGCTGTTTAAGGAAGATGTGCACTGGCACCACAGACAGCCGCTGGCTCAGTGTGACTGCTGGGGGGGCAGGCGCCAGCCCTGCCGCGGCAGCATGGCTTGCTGCCTCGCCTGCGTGAGCACATTTACTGTTGTGAACTTGGCAATAGTCAAAACGTTGGCATTGGCGTGGAGAGCGTGGACAAGTGATACTACTTTGACAACTCCTTTTTGCTGTCTCTTCACAGTGGTATTTCTCCAGGTTGCCAAACTGCAGGCTGGGCCCTATTTCTGTATTTACTTAAGCACCTGTGCACTTTCAAGTGCTGCCATGCACCTCAGCCATGCACCTCTCCGTCTTCCCAGCAGCCTCCGCACGCATGCCTTGCAAGCTTGCATAAGCAAGAACCACAGCTGACACGGCTGGGACTGCTCCCGCCAGCGGGAGTGTCCCTTCCTGTCCCTTTCTGTTCCTTCCTGCTGTCTGTCATCTCTTTCAGTGTTTAGTCACTCTGGTGTCAGCAGCTTTCTTGCAGTGCAGATGTGAGCTGGGTACTCGTAGGTTTGCTTCAAGAGCTGTACATGTGCTCTCCCTGGCTCCTTTCAAAGCGGTGTTCCTAATTCACTTTCCATGAGGGTGTGTTTGTGCCCCGCCACTGCCTCCCACCCGCCATGCCTCCCCGGGACCTCACTGTGCCTCAGGGTTTCAGCTGTGTTTCTTAATAAGCAAGTACAAGTTACAAGCTATGATAAATCTCTTCATCTTATTTTGTTACATCTGTACCAGCCTTTTCAGTCATGTCAAAACAACTCTGGGATTATTTATCTGCATTCAGGAAATTCTGCTTTGCCAATGTACATTTTAGACCATGTATAAACAAGGCTGTTTCTTTTAAATGGTAACTGGAAGTGGGGAGTTTGAAAGACAAAAGTTGCAATCCTGCTTCATGGAAGCTCAGACAGCATTGCTTAACAGGTGATACTTTTGCAGATGCAGTTTTAACATCTACCTGATCTATTTGACCATGTCCCTTCAACTGTTTCTGTAATTCAGAACATTTTTCTCTCAGTTTAAAAACAGCAATATTTTGAACCTAACCAGGATAGCAACTGGGTGTATCTACTGTCATGGACAATGAGATTTGGTATGAGAAGAATGTTGATAATACACTGATGTTTTCAGTTGTTGCTGAGATCAAAGACTTTCCAACTCCCCACGTTCTGCCCATGTGCAGGTGTACAAGAAACTGGGAGGAAGCAGAGCCAGAGCACCAGACCCAAACTGGCCAATGAAATATTCCATATCATGTAGCGTCATGCTCGGTGTATAGAGGAGGGTGGCTGTGAAGGACAGGGTTCTCTCTCGCTTCTGGAATTGTGGTTTCAGGACCTTGGCTTTTTGGGATCACTAGCTGGGTATCAGGCAGCGGGTAGTATGCAATTGCATTACCTGTTTGTACTTTCTATTATCATTGTTTTATTTCAATTATTAAACCATTTTCATCTCAAACTACAAGTGTCCCTTTATTCCTCCAATTTATTCCCCTGCCCCCTGGAAGGGGGACAGAGTGGCTCTGTGGTGTTTGCCTGTCTGCCAGGTTCAAACCATGACACCACCTTTTGGGTTTTTTTTTCGGGAAAATAACTGTTGACTCCTTCTATGATACGGCAATAGGAGAGTGTCAGGTTAGAAATCCCAGCTCACACTGTTTTCTACCACCACCCCATAAGGACACTTGGTCCTTTGTGCATACGTTCTTTCTTTTTTTCATTTGGGTGAGCTCCATTGTAGCTTATTATTGTTGAAAGTAAGAGAACAGCTTGAAGACTGATTACAAGGATACAGTGTACCATGGGAAAAGCCTAGTTATATAAAAGCTTTGCCTGAGACTCAACTACTTTGTGTTCTGCAAAAGCTACTGCAGACATCCCTGTTGTTTTTATTGATTTTATAGATTCAGTACTGGGGCATTTAGAGTTTAGCTTGGCTTTGGAGACTTGCTTATTTTACTTGAATTTGCTCAAAATTCAACAGATTGAAGAGATCTGACAGATTTTTGAATGCTGGCCTATAAAAAGAAATAAAAAGGTTTCTCATATAAGGTGAGCCAGCTGTCTCCAGAAGAAGAATTATCACTCCACAGTGTCACCAGATTTCCTGATGCCCAGAAACTCTGATCAGGCAGAAAGCCGTTGCTGGGGCAGGCAGAAACATTCCCCCTCTGCAGCGGGCAGGAGCAGCCAAAGCAGTTTGGCACGATGGGGCCGAGCCCTGCCCTGCACAGAGCCTCCCAGCCCATGGCAGCGGGTCCCAGCTCCTACTCCACGGCAGAGCTGACACTGTACCTGCAACTAGGGCTTCGGCCAGCTCAGCCCGAGCAGCTCCTGGAGATCAGCTGGGAATCCAACCCCCAGCCTCCTACCCCATGAACCTCACTTTCCCGATCTTTCCTGCAGTGGCATTTCCTGTGTTTTTAACAGAAATCTTTTAAAACTGTGATACTACCAAGAATATAGAAGAGTGCTGTAGTTGCTGTTTTACTTAATATTAAAAGGTTAAAAAGCCCATGAAAACATATAGCTGTGTGGAAATTAATGATGGTATCTCTGGTAAACTAGTGCTGTGTATGTACCTATCCACTCATAATGTTTTAAAATATACATAGCAGAGTGCAGATAGTGATAACACATTTGATTTTATCTGCTACAAATATATATATATATATATATATATGTGTGTGTGTGTCAGACAAATAACTTATCTCTCTTCCTACTCTCTGTATTGATAAAATCCATAGAGGATTTAATCCATCCAAGTGTGCTTCTCCATGTTATTCATCTCAACTGTGCACTCAGAAAGTTCAAATATTTAAATTGGTTTAAAGTCAGAATATTAATGGATGTTCTTAGAAATTCAGTAACAGTTACATTTTCCCAGTTGATGGATACTGTCACAAATGGCTACTGCAGAAGTGTACATAGTTAATTACTTTGCAACAATTAGGAACTTAGTCCAAGTGTATGAAGACTTTTACTAGTATGTGTAAAGAGAAGCTCTGAAGCACTCTCAGCTCCTGATTGCTGAAGGAGTGTGCTAACGATCCTAGCTGATAAACCTTAGAGCAGCTCATGACAAGCAGTATTGAGTATCACCTAGGCAGGTGCAAGGTCTGAGAGAGTTCAGGTTACCTCCCTGCACAGGACACAGGCTTTGGTGTAGATGAACATTGTTTACTCTTAAAATATCATTCCTGGTGAAAGAGATGACTGCCAAGGAGAAATACAGCTTCTCATACAGAAAGAGAAACCACACAAAACTTACAAAGAGAATTCTGCAGTAAGGAAACATGTGCAACCTTAAACTGTGACTAGCCACCTCCTTTTAGTGCAAAGCCAGAACATATGCTTCATTTCAATCCCGTTTTTAAATACACCCCTAATTATGAAATTATTACCAGAAACCTGCATGATAAGGAAAGAAGAATTATTATATTAACCTGGGGTCTTCAGTGCACTCAGAGGCATCACAAAGCAGCTCTCCTGCAGTCAAAGCCTGCACACTCTTTTTCTCTCATCCAGTGAGTCACTTCTTCCCTTTAATCTCCCATTAAAATCCTTTCTATCCTCTTCAGTTTATGACTCTGTTGCTGCAAGGTGGTTTGTGGCACTCGGTATGGCTAATCCTTGGGATCGTATGGTATTGAGAACAGAATAATTGAAAACAGCTTGAAGCAGTTGTAGTTAGGCACACAAATCAATGACAGATAATCATTTAAGCACAAACCAAAACAGACATTTACATGGAAAACAATCATGGCTTTGGAGTTACACCCCATTCATGCCATGTAAAATCTTTCACGGATTTGGCAGAGTACCCTCAGAAGCTAAACACCATTACCAGTGTGTCTATCCCCTCGAGACGGCACTGGCAAACCCCTGCCAGAAACCTGACCTCATCTATAAATAGGTTTGCCTTAAAAGCTGTCCAGCTTCGGACGAAATAAAACCGCACTGCTCCTGAGCTGTGTGAGAGTTACAGTCTGAGATGAGCAGTCTGGAGCTGTGCAAAGCCACACAGCAGAAGAGATAGCATGGGGCTGTGTCCCTGCTTTTGGGGTGCTACTCCCATCCCAAGTCCCTGCTAAGGGAGGTGGGTTGTGCTCAGGTGCACTGCACTTGTATGGAAATGCAACAATAATAAATAAAAGCTCTCAAAGTGGACTGTTTCCTGACTCAGTAGTGCAGATGGGAGCACATATTTGCCTGTCATTTTCTGATTGCAATCATATTTATACCAGCTGGTTAAAATGTTTTAATAAATGATTACCTGATGAGAACACTTTCTCATGGCTATGGTGCTGGGGTTTGCTCATTTTTGCCATGATTAAAAAGCAGAACAAAACCAGTAAAATTAGAATTTTAGATTTTTCTGAGCATCTTTAGAAAGGCACCTGGAAACTTAAATCCCAGCTCACCTCAAGTGGTAAATTGAAGAAAACATGTTGGGGATGTCACATGCTGTCTGTTTTTTGCCCTGGGGGACTGGAAGAGCCGAGCCTCCATCCCTGTCTGAAGGCCCACTCCATAACCAGGTGAGTGTAAGCAAGAGCTGTTGCTCCCATAGCACTGAATTTCTTTGGGTGAATTTCTCTATATCTGTCCAGTTTAGAGACGTAGGAAAACCCAGAGTGAATTGCCCTCCACTTCTGTGTGATGCTGGGGGTTACGGCTTCCCCAGCCCCACAGGCCCCCTCGCTGGTCTCGCAGCTGCAGTGCCTCTGCCAGGAGCCGTCCACCCTGCTGCTGATGTGAGGCACATGCACACACAGAAACCAGTCAAAAAGTGCTGGTGATCTAGCAAGTTTTTATTATTTATATCTATTTATAAGTAGACGAGTGGGACTTTTTTCCCGTTGTTTACCCTTTTGCTTTAAAAACAACATCTTTACCAGAGAAGTTTCAAAAGTTTAGTTGCCAATTTTCCTTCCACTTTCTGTGACTGGTGAAAGGGTATTATTTATCAAACTAAGTGTATATTATAATCTTTGCAAAAATGGTAAAGATCAAAGACTACCTTGCATCAAGCAGAATTACAGTGCCATAACATTTTATCTTGTTACAGCTGGTATCAATCACGGCATGACAGCAAGCTACAGAGGAGGTTTTTTTTCAGTCGGTATCTGACATGCTGCAACATCTGAAATACGGCATCCAGCTAGCATGTGCTCTGGGTGTGAAAGGGAAAAACCAGCAGCATAAGTAAGTGCCTTCGGTATCCATGTCATTAAGTACGGCCATTTGGCAGCGAAACACGTGCACATGACTTTAATTCTGCCTGCGGCTATTGTATCCTTGTAAGGGAAGGGATAAAAGCCTCTACAAGAAGAGAGGGCTTGATTTCAAGTGACAGTGGTGACATTTTCAGCAACGAACCCCGAGTGTGGCAGAGTCTGCCATATGATACTCCTGCCCCAAAGGCACATGCATCATCCTCCTTTCACTGGGAAAAGGCGGGAATCAGGATGAGCAGCTAGGGCTGCCTGGCACTGGGCAGTGAGGCATGGACCTGGTTGGGCCCCGAACCGCGGCTGGCTCCGCACGCCGTGCTGCTGCCAGTACGAGTGCTCTGCAGCCCTCCTGCACCAGCCATGAGCAATTGCTCTCTTGCAGTTATAGTCTTTTCACCATGGCCACAGACAGGCTAAGATAAGGAATGATGTTTCTCCTGCTCCTCCCCAGGAGTTTTACAGCTCCAGCACTTAAAGTACTGCACACATTGTGTCCCTGAGACTTATTTCTGGGAACATCTGGTGGAGAACAGAAGGGAAAGGGGAATCATAAGAGATCTGTTCTCATACATATCCCTTCCGGTGGAGATGCATCCCTCCTCTGCATGTCTGGAGTGAGCCCTATGTACTTCTCCTTGTGATACGCACAAGTCCAACAGCAGCATCTTTCCATGCTGTGCTCACAGGCTCTACTTCTGTGACGCGCCACTGGAGCCTCCCAGACTGTGGAGGCCCCTGAGACCCTGTAGCAGGAGCCTGCACCAGTGGAGCACACTCAGGCCTTCAGCTGCACCACAAAATGCTGCCCAGGGTCAGCTGGTGCAAGCAGGAGCAGCCGGGACCAGCGTGCTGAGCTGGGGCGCCCATAGGAGCCCTGCTGCTTCGAGCAGAGGGAGGTGGCCCCTGTCTCAAGCAGTATCGATTCTGGTGGTGACTGGAGGACTTCGATTTCTGTATTTGGCTTATATTAACATTGTAATTTCATAACAGGCAACTTTATTTCAAGTGGTCCTGCTATTGTTTCTCAGAGACATCAATCTGGAGAGGGAATCCTTTCAACACTGCAAAGAGAAGAAGAAACAAACAATTGCAGGCAGGAAAGTACAAGGGTTCAACATGTTTAAACATCTTGGGTTTTCAGGATTCTCCTGCTATTTGAATAGACAATTGCATTGTCTTAGACAAAGTGCCCATCTTCAATTTTTCAGTCTCCTTCCCCTCTGCTGCTGAGAGCCACACAATGTACTTCCCCGCCAGTTGCTAAAATGCTTCTAAAAACTTGAAGAATTATTTGAAAAAGGGCATTCCTATTCCTTATGCATAAAACATGCATGCATATTCATATAAAACATTTAGAAAAATTTGTACCAGTTATAATTAGCATGTTTTGTGCATCTATTTTCTTTGCTATTAAATAACAAATTTGTGGTAACCATAGCAACTGGAACATCACATGGTATTGGTGCTATTTTGGGGATAACATAAGTACCTTTCTTAAAGAAGCATTCACACCTCTAAGCTATGAATTTTAATAATTTTCATGATAAAATATCTGTTGGATAGATTGTATTCATCTCTCACTATAATGCTGATTTAATGTGGAATGGACTACCTTATTTTGCAGGTGCCTTTGACCACTTAAAAGCACTAAGGAGTTCTCTTGTTTTGCAAAAAAAAAGCAGGAGACTTTTAAGAAAGGCAAAAGAGAAGCTATGTGACATATTAGTGGGAACTTGCATTGAGGGGAAAAGTACAATAAAATAAAGGGTTTCTGTTATTTTTTCTGGGGAAGGAGCTAACATTGGTCATGTAGCTCTCCATGCTTGAACAGAGGAAAGCAGAAGGAGAGAGTTGCTTTGATCTTGGACTGGTATAGCTCCTCCTGGAATAAGCAAGAGGTGTTGCATTAGCTCTACTGGAAGATAGGAGAGGTCCCTGGAGACATTACATGGGAAGAGACCAACTCAGCCATCGAAATCAATTCCCTGCCACTGCAGTCAAGTGTGAATATTTGCTGTACACAACACCACATACCACGGGCCTTCCAACATATCTCAGAGCCTTATAGCTAATGAGATAAAGAGCAAGAGACCAAATGCCACAACAGTAATGAGGCATTGAAAGAGATTAGGTGGCAACAAGGTCAGCATCCACATGATAGGCTCCTGCTAGAGCAGGGATTCTCTTAAATAAAATTTGCTGAAGTGCCACATTATAGATAAGACCAAAATGTCTCAAGAACCCCCACCAATGTTGTGATGAATAGAGGAAAAATGGGGAAGAAATTCCCTTCAGTCTCTGAAATTGGTAATTCAGTTAATCATGAGAGTGTAAGTAGGATGAACCAAACAGGCACCCATGAGAAATGAACGCTATTAAAAATATCCTGCCCACACTGATGTCCTAATGAAAAATGCTGGTTGACATGATTAATTGTTTTAACATGAATGTGTCTGTATAGATGAAACCCACCCTGAGCTGTCAGGATGGTGTTATCCATCTCCCAGACCAGAGGTAATGAGGGATCATTTACCCTGGGTGGCTCCTACACAGGTGATTTGGGTTAATGCACATACTAAAGATGCCATTAGGCTGGGAAATTGTTCAGATCAAGCTTTCCTGCTAAGGTGGGGTTTGGAGCAGGGGAATTTTATCAGAAGATGAAGAAAGGTGCTGGGGTTGATGAGAAGAGGTGTGAAACTGAGCTGTAAGGAGACACAACAAGTATGTGCTGAAAATGAGTGTTTGTGGGGCTTGCAGGGCCAGCCAGAGCTGTGCTGGCAAAGGGGTGTGATGCTGAGGGCACACCTCAGGCTGAGGCTGGGGCCCCTGATGCAGGTGAGGGCCCACCAAGCTGCAGGATGGCTCCTGGCAAATTGCAGGGAGTGAAAGTTAATGAGAATTTTAATTTTATAAACTCAACTGGGCTCAGCCTTGTAAATCTAAACCAGACTGTGGGAATGAGCCTGAGTAAAGATTCACAAAGTAATGTTTTGCCTCTGCCTCCATTCTGTTCTGCCTGTCTCCTGTTTCCCCCTATTCAGGTGTATCATTGGGAATGCTTTTGTAGAAGATCATCTTTACTTACTGCTAACTTTTTTAGCACAACTGTTGTAGGCAAAGGCTTATTTCTGCTTTGCTCTTATTTTTTTTAAAAAAGTAGCTTTTTATTATTATAAATTATTATAAGTTGTCAAAATGCTGCCTTTCAGACATTTAGAAAGGGTTTGCTTCAAAAAGTGTTATATTAAGCAGATTTAAAAAAATAGATTAAAGCAAACATTCTGATATCTCAAAAATTGAAAGTTTTGATTACCCTCGACTAAGTATTAATTGTTTTCTGCATTTTCTCTGCTCCCTAAAGTAAATAATCCAAGCTGGAGCAGCCTTTTTTCACCTCTCTTAATGAGTCTTTGGAGACTTGCAGTGCTTGTTTTGGGCAGGCCCCGGCAGGATGTCCTGTGCAGAGGCTGCTTTGAGAGAATAGGCTCTCCTGGTCCCCACTGTCCTCACTCCATGTGTTGTATTATGGATCCTTTTGGATTTAGCTGTTTTGTTCTCTCTTGCTGCAGCTTTTTCTGTGTGATCTATTTCCCTGCACCATGGGTGGTGTGTCTCTTCCCTTCACCTGCGCTGTGGAGTGGGACTGGTCCTTGGCTTGGGTGAGGGCAACTCCACTCCAGCCCTTCCCGCACTTTCCAGTCTTTTGCTCCTCCATATACAAGCTTCTTAAGAAAAGTCTCGGGAAAAGGTCTAACAAGGCAACAGTGTGGTGTTTCAGCTGAACACATATGCTTCCAGGAGCCCTGAGGGGTGAAGCAAAAGTAAACCCATTAGAGGCAAAAGGAGAAAGTTGCACAATATGCCTTTTTTCTTTTCTTGATCCATGCTGTGAAATGGGAACTTCCCATTCTACTTTCTGTTTGGAGTGGAAAAGAAGAAAAGAAAAAGATTTGGAAGATGCTGGCAAGTGATAAAATACAAAGAAGTTCTTTTTCTCATATAGTAAATGAATGGCTTTCTGCCTCGCCTTTTGTTAAAGCTCTTAATCCAGCCTGTAAATAGGGACTTTCCCTTTGGACTGACTGTTTAGATATAAGACTTAGAGCTCATCTGAAGTAATGGGATCAGAAAATAGGAGATATATATCAAAGAGAATGATACATATGCTCATGCTAGTGAACTTTCTCTTGCAGCGCTCCTCGTACACTGTATGTAAATGTTCGCAAGTACAAAGTGCGCTTCATTTTACTGCAGACCTAAGCTAAGACACCCGTTCTGAGAAGCCTGCCTGTTTGATCCCCAGGGGACAGCTTGCCTGCCTTCGGGCAAAGCACAGATCCTATGCAGTAAAGCAGAACGTGAGAGGTAATTTCATTGCGTGGCCTGATTTGGGTTTACTAATTTCTGGAAGAACTTAACATTTAAGGATGCTGCAAGTGGAGATTTACACTCCCAGATCTCAGAAATGGCAACAGCTCACCTGACTGAGCAAAAGAGCCAACAAAACAGGGATTTGGGATAGAGTGAACTCTTAATTAAAAAAAAAAAACAAACAGATTATCTTCAAAGAAAAACTATCACATTTGTGAAAGAACTTTTTACCCTACTTGTTATGCTACCCAGACTTTTACAATTAAACTGTAGCCTTTCTGGCCATTTCCTCAAGGCTGTGGCACGGCTTTCTGTAAGTATGGCTGTAGCAATGCATTGTTCTTCTGGGGTTTGGAAACCCTCCAACTCGTATTCAGCTGCCATGGAAAAAATCCTGAAAATTCACAGTCTTGTCTTGTTTCCAAAGACACCTCTGACCCAGGCAATGTATTCTAAAATCCTTAATCATTTTCTACTTACTGAAAATCCTCACTGACTGAATAGGAATTTTTCCCAAGTCAGAAATTAAGAGAGAAGGGATTTCTATTGTTCTTTTTAAAGATTAACATAAAAGTAGAGTGAGAACATAAATATAAAATATGATGCATATATTTTCTTTTTATTTTAAAATGCCTAAGTGAATCACTTGCCTTCCATTTTGTATTTAGTAACATTTGGATGCCACTTGATGCTATTTATATTTTCCAGGGCAGCTTTTAATCAGATTAATTTTTTGAATAGGTGGTACTATGACTATATTTTAGAAGACACTTGAAGTAAACTTCCAAACAGCACCATTAAGGTCATTTGAAAAAGTTGCTCAGACTAGAGAGCTCCAAAACCAAACTTTGTTTCTTCTATTTCTTGCATTGCTCTTGTGTAACCCAAGTGGAACTTTGCAAAGTTTGCAGATCAACAATTAGACCTAAGGGGGGATGGGGGGGGGGC
>NW_020799109.1:20493959-20499251 GCF_003259725.1 Athene cunicularia | reverse complement strand
GGGGGGGGGGGGGGGGGGGGGGAAAACGACCCAACTAAACAAAATTTCTTTGATGCTGTTCAGATCTGCTTTACACATCAGCAGAAGTAAAGATCAATATTTGTAAAAGTTGTGGCCTGAGCAGATTTTCTTCCCCATTGAAAATGTTATGTGACCAAAGTGGGAAGCCTTTAGAGAAGGCAGTGCAGGATCTGCCCCATGTTTCCAGAATCTGAGGCCATCAGCACAGAGTTAGCTACTTGTAACAATTCCAGCTCCTCCACTGAATGGTATGAGTAACAGACTGACATCCATGTGCATACTCTCTTTCTCTTTAAAATAGCCTTTATCACCATTGTACACTCTTCTAAACTGTATGGGTGAGTTTTTTTCTGTACTGCTACCATATTTAGTTTTCTTCTCAAAGTAAACCCAGTATGTCAAAACCACAAGTTATATTATGAGCATTTAAAATGGCTGTTAGTATTTGTATTAATACATTTATCCCTGATCAGCTGAAAGCTGTGAAAAGTTTGCTCTCTATCCTGAGATATCTTTTAAAATACCAGTAGTGAGGATGTTTTAATTCACTACACAAATTGCAGCCACTTCTTTTTTTATTCTGTTTTAAGCAGTACAACCACTTGAGTATCTACATCAAATACAAAGCCATAATGTTGAAAACATTTGGAGTAAATACTTTGACTTCAGTACCAGTATGACCATTACTAAAAGGTGTGTTCTTCATTACCTGTTTGAACATTATACTGGAAGGCCTTCATCTCAGTTGAATTAAATCTCAACTAAGTTAGCTAATAAACAGGAATATCAGGTGATGGCACAGCACCACCCCAGTTGCTAATGCAAAATGATAAGCAAGTGGTGAAAGGTCAGCCCTGGAACTGGGGCCTGCAAATGCAACCTGCTTTTCATATTGATTTGTGTTTCCCAGCAGGCTTCAGGTCAGGTGCTGAGACCTCGAGGCTTGCTCTGTCTGCAGCTGTCTCACTGTTTTCTTAGTTTACCTTGAGCAAGTTCTGCAATGTTTCTGTACTTTTCCTCCAAGGATAAAATAGTCTAATATTTATCAGTGTTGCAAAGGCATCAATGCCTCTGAAAAGGTTTTTGGCCTTTCCTGTGAGAAAGATACCATGCACAGTGAAAGATGCTCAGTGTGCATGTGTGTATGTAAAAATATAATCTCAAGGGTTAATGCCTCTCTGCAAGATATTTATTTTTACCTACTATTAAATCCATTTTGAATTAATGCTTTTGTTTAGGTTAAAATGAGTTTACAGCCAAAGAAAGAGAAGGTATAGAAATCTGTTTAGAGAGAGGAGCAACACAGAACTGTATATGTTTTACCAAAAGTAGCTGTCGATACAGAACAGATCGATGTGTAACTGCACAATAAAGTGGAGAAACAATGAGATTAAATGTTCAAATACATATACTAATTAGAAAGGACACGTACATCCACATATAGAGAACCTGACAGTGAGACAATGACAGAGATTCAGCACTACAGTGAATTATAAATGTCAAATTACAAGGATGCAAGTAAAAAAAGCTTGTAACTGTTAGGAACTAGCTCTGTATTCATGTGAAAGCTGTTGCCTTTATCATCTTCTTAAATCCCTCTAAGGTGTTCTGTCATTCACTGTCAAATTTTCTACATAAGATAATAAGATCTATGTCACACAATGTCCAAAACTGCTTCTCTGCCATTGCTAGGACACACCAATATATTTTGTTGTGGGTTTGGTTTGGGGTTTTTTTTAAGCAACAAGAATATTAAGCAGGAGAACTGCTTAAGTATTAGCAGTCAACTGCAGAATGTTTTTTCCCCTCAGATGTGCATGATGCCCAAAATGTAGAGGAAAAGGGAACTAACAATATGTGCTCAGATTTGGCTGTGGACTCAATAGGCTGTCAGAGAGCAATAGGATGTACAATAAAAATGGATGCTAACTAAATTTTGACGTGCAAGAGCATGTGTTTAATTTGCAAGATGTTTTGTTTAATTAAAAGGTAAATACCATTTATAATTCTTCTCACAGACTGTTTGAGAGCAGCAATAACACCTACAGAGCTCTCAAGTCGTGCGAAGAACTACTTTGATGCATCTGATCCATGGGGTAGGTACGTTTAAATGGGAACAGTTCACTACTTTATTAAGCAATGTTTTTGTTTTTACACAATATTGGTTATTGCTTCTAAAAATTTCTAAACATCAGTTGCAAGATATTAGCTGCATGAAGCATGCAAAATGTTCTGCCATGGAAGTGTGCTGAAAATCCCTCCCCAAATACAACTGACTTGGAGAGACAACATTCAATCTGGTGCAAAGGGCTTGCATGAAGCCATGAAATCACATAAATATGAAGTTATAAAAGCTGTTTGCACAAGCCATGTTCAGACCCCTCTGCATGCAGGACACACAGAATTGCTGCCAAAGCAATCATGTCTTTTTAAGGCTTGCTTTTCTTAGCTATATCCTCTCCTTCCATACAACCTTTAAGGTCTTTGAGACTCAACACCCTGTTATAGGTTTTGGCCTCACACTCTGCTTTGGGCTGCTGTGATTCCTTCAGCAGAACCCATCATCCTCACTTCCCTTGGGCTGAGGGGAGTCCATGGCTGCACCTGTGGCAGGAGCTCTCTGGATGCATCATGCATTTGGCAAACAGAGCAGCTGAAGCCAAGAGAGGAACAACGGTATCGAATGGAAAGACAGCGCCAGCACAGTGATGGGTGTTGTGCATGGTCATATGTCACCCTGCTGCATCTACGCAGTTGTGCTCTGAAACCCAAGTGTTTTCCGCCACCTGCTCAGCGGCACTGACTGGCTACAACTGCTGATGGAAAAGTGTAGGGGAACTGCTGGGCTCTAAGAGATGGCTACCTCTCCTAGCAGTGATCTTCAGGGGCAGCATCTCTGGATCAGCTTTTCCAGTGGGGAGCCCAGCAGCTCTCATTTTGTTAGGTTGTTTTCATGTGAGAAGAATGTTTGGGAAGAGGCGCAGGCTGCTGACACCCAGCTCTCTAATATGCTAAAGCTGGATCCTGTTCTGCTCAGAGGGTCTGATGGTATCAGCCTCCAGAGAATCGGTGTCTGACACTCCCAGTCTGTTGTTCATATTGGTTTGGTCTCAGCTGAGCTATTTCTAACAACGAAGCACATGTCTGAGAGAGTTACAATTTGCTGTAATCATATTTTTCCAGTTTTTCTCTGTGATAATTACTCCCATAAATATCATTGCTTCACCTCAGCTCAACGGAGAGCTCTCTATTTCTGTGCTCAGTCCCAACCTTCCGCACTTGGATTGCTGGGGAAGGACGGTGATGGTATTTGTTATTACTAGGACCACTCCAGCTATGTGGCTGTCAGGGCTTCCAGTTTTAGTCCAGTTTCTGTGCTGTATTATCAGATCAAAAATTGCCATCTGAAGTGAAAACTGGTGAAGAAAATGCGTGGAATTGTGTATGTGTTTAAATAATAATAAAGCAGCTTTGACATGGGCTTCAACCAGGCAAAAACTTGAAAACCAGAAGTCAGAATGCAGTTTTGCAGTTCCATGTCACTGACTTTACTGCTGGCCCCTGGGTTTAGTTTAGTAATAGGGAATGTTTTTAATGTAATTAATGGGCTGCAGATCTCAGGAATTCCAGTTCCTACTGTGCTTACTGACAAACAGCTTTTAGGACAGACCAGTAAAGTAGACTTTATGAGACTAGGGGCTCTTTTTAACCATCAGTTTAAGAGTCACAGACATATTTGGACTTGAGAGTGCCAGGCACTGAGAGTACCCAGAAAGGAGGCACTTGGTCTGAGAGCATACAATGCAAGTAGGTATATGGGAAGGAAAAAGAGGTGAGGAGTATTACTGTCCCTATATTAAAGTTGGTGAAATGTGGCAAAAGATTAAAGGACTTGCCAGAGTTACCTCTGTTGTCTATGTCAGACCTGGCATTCAAAGGGAAATCTCCAGATTTCTAATGTACCCTCTTAACTACAAGGCCATTCTTCCCCTCCAGAAGATGATATATAGGTATATAAATGTGCATTGATGTAATGCCAAGTTATAAACCACAAGCCTTTCAGAACTCATGTCCCTGATAGATTGCGAAAGAACTTGAAGTCAGGAGAATTGTGGTTTGTCTGACCTTATGCTAATCATTCTCCCTAGCTGTGTCTTGGTCAAACTGAAAATGGATAGAATAATAAACCCTTTTGAAAACCGTAATTTCTGGGTGTTGGTCATGACCCAGTTTTCATAAGTTGCTAGGATATGGGGATAATCAGGGAAATGAAGATTCTATCTTATGAGACAAGACCGAAAAGCTTGATTTAAACAAAAGAAATTATGGGAAGGAATATTAGTACACTGCGAGGGGAGTAAATATCAGAACTAATTAAGTTCAAGGACAAAATTGGCATCTGAGCAAATGGATATAAACGGGCATCTAATAAATGTAGGCTAGAAATCTTAAGAAGCCAAGTTATGAGATTCTGGAACAGCTTTCCAAGGGGAATAGTAAAGCCAGAGAAAATAAGTGCATTTTAAATGGATCCCAATCAGTTTGGGTCTCATGCCTAAGACAACCAGAGAGCTAGACTCTCAGGTCAGACAAGTCCAATGTTCCCAGGTAAGAGCCAGAACACCACCAAGCTAGAGCATCTTGGTGACGTTCTGGAAAAAAGAAGTAGCCAGCCACAATGTATCCCAAGTTGCATCACCTGTATTTTGGGGTTTAGGCTCCTCTGTTCAAAGAGTCTCTTCAATCCCCTGATTATCCCACCAATTTAGCACTTGAGATGTCCTGCGACATTTCCAGGTAATCCTTCCCTGCTCTCAAGTGCCAACGTAGGAACAGAGCTGAAACAGCTCAAGGTAATGTTGACTGAGGAACTCTTGGTGCGCGCTGTTGAGGATGGGGGAGCAGGGCAGGTAGGAGGGCACCAGGCACGGCTCGCTGCTCCTACGGCTGAAGACTCTGCGTGCAGGGGCGAGACCCCGCGCCCCGCCTGCGCTGCCCTCGGGAGGGCAGACCCTGCCGAGATCCCGCCGGCGGCGCTTTTCCGAGGGCAGACAACCTCTCCTGCTGCCACAGCGCGGGGACACGGATGCTGGCGCGGCCCCACGTCCCCTCCCATCCTGCCGTGGGGAAGGGGTGGGTCACCCGGCTCGCTCCCCTCCCCTGCCCTGCCCGGCCTGTGCCCAGCCGCGGACCCTGGTCACACCCCGGGCGGGCGGCACAGACTCTCACACCACCCCACACCCCTTCCCGCGCAGCGGTGCGGTGCGGTGC